>NC_137058.1:25699085-25759085 GCF_032717465.1 Coenobita brevimanus
CAGACACCCAAGAGGGGACACCAGCAAGCCTAAGCCAGGGTCTCTATGTATGGCCAAAGATTCGGACACCAGTAAGCCTCATGCGGACACCAGGAAGCCACATGCGGACACCAGGAAGCCAGTTATGGGCACCCACGACCTTAAGCCAAGTTCATTACGTTTGGCCAAGTAAATAGACATTAGTAAGTTCAGGCCAAGGTCTCTACGTAAGGCCAAACATTAGGACATCGAGGAAGTGCGTATGTCCCCAAGTATGGCCAAATAAGAGGACATCAAGTTCCTCTCATGTGGCCCACACTTCCAACACCAGCAAGCCACCTATGGACACCCAGAAGCTTAAGTCAGGTTCTCTGCATATGGCCAGATAAGCACACAGCAGCAAACTTAAGCAGCGTATCTTGTGTACAGCTAATTAAAGGACAAGTCAAGGATTTTACGTATAAGCGACGAAACGGACATCAATCTTAAGTCAAGATCTCAGCGCATAACCATCTAATCAGTCAAGTTCTCTGCATATGGCAAACCTGGATCAAACTTCTTCTTCTTTTTTACGTATGATCATTTGTTTGTGCAGCAGATGGGCGGGAAATCTTGACTGCTACTTCCAAAAAAACAGCCATTTCAGGAACCAAGAGGAATGAAATAAGCAGAGTCGTAGTAAACATAAGCAGAGTCGTAGTAAACATACGCAGAGTCTTGGTAAACATAAGCAGACTCGTAGTAAACTTTTTTCCCTCCAAACCCAACGATCTGCGTCAACTTCAGTGGCTAAAGTAGGAGAGAAAACATCATTCAGTAACAGTACAGTACAAAAAACATGTTATTTCTCCTGCTTCAGATCGAAATGTTTGACACTGAAGATTTTCATACATATCCTAGTGATTATATTCATCTTTTCCTCTTGACTCTATGGTCTTTGGCTATACGTATCTAGGTGGTTCAGAGATTACTTAAAAAAATAGAAGTATGCTGGTGAAAAATAACCAAAAATCTGGAAGAATGTTGAATGAATTATGGAGGTAAATGAAGCATCCAAAACTATGAAAAAAGACAAATATTTATGGTTATAGACAATACATCCAAACGTTTAAGAAAAAAGTGGACTCCAGAAGGATTTCGAATTCTGTCGATGGGTCTTTCCGTAAGGCGTGTCGCAGCTGAAGGGCACATACAGAAACAGTGTAAAAAAAGACAGTGTAGATAATTTTGACACTTTTACAGTTAATATTAAGTCCAGTGTTCTGTTTTTATAATATGTAGACCGAGGTATGTGAGAGTGCAGCGTGCTTAGTTTCACGTCCTTCTTATTGTTTGTCTCGCAACTGAGTGCATTATTTTAGAGTGACACAAAAGCTTCAGGCCGTATTGTTAAAACTGCAAGCGCCGAAGTGCATACGAGTCCCGAGATTATTTTGGCGAATTTTTTGAAGCCTGCGACGGTGATAGAATATGTCTGACCTTTCCTTAACCCTGCTGACCACACTCTGTAATGTGGGATGCAGGCTAATCACATCTAATAATTACAGGTGTGCTATAAATGACCGTCAAAAATTAGGGACCTGCTTACACCAACGCGTGCGCCGTTTTAAAGATTTGGTGTTGAGTGTGTTTGTGTCAGTACTGTGAATTTATTTAAATGAAAGAATTTTACTCTTCTCAAACAAGGCCTGTACGAGGTGGCACAGGAGGCTTCGGTGCACCTTTTCCCTAGCGATTTATTTTGTATATTAGATCTACTACTACTACTACTACTACCACTACTAGTCTTTCTTCTCGACATAGCATACTAAAGGATACTAAGGTGTAATATGCAGAATAAATCACCTAATATAAGGGTGCTAGGAACATCCCCCATCACCTAGAAGAAAACCCCTAGACCCTTCACTACGATGACGCATTTTCTCCTTAAATCTTGCCACCCCAGACGATTTTCTTCAGCTTGGACCTCGTACTGAAGGGGTTAATGAAGTAGTAGTGGTGGTAGTAGTAGTAGTAGTAGTAGTAGTAGTAATAGTAGTAGAAGTAGTGGTAATGGTTGTAGTAGTAGTAGTAGTGTTAGTTGTAGTAATAGCAGTGGTATTAGTAGTAGTAGTAGTAGTAGCAGTAGTGGTAGTGATAATAGCAGTAGTAGTAGCAGTCGCAGCCCCAGGATCATCTGAAATGTGAGCCCAGTGGACTGCAGGCTTAAGTTCCAATTCTGCAGTTCACCATCGTCCTTTCGGGGGATAGGGAGGGAGTTGAGGGACATGTGTATAACCAGGCAGTGGAGCCGCCTGGGTATGTGGGTGCCACCAGGTGAAGGCGTCCCTCACCCACACCAGCATGATTACAACGGAAAAGAGGCGTCAGTGTAGTAAAGGAATATTATTTATTGACAGGCGGAGTAAAAATGAATATCCTTTAGTCTTTATTTAATTATTAGTTACCTTGATATTTTTATTGTTGTTGTTACTCTCCTTATTATTATTATTATTATCATTATTGGCGTGGCTCTCAACCTCTTCAGCACTATGACGTGTTCGATTTATTTTTGATATCTTCAGACGATTTTATTCTCTCTCTCTCTCACTCTGCCTGCCTACCTGCCTACCTACCTGCCTACCTACCTACCTACCTACCTGCCTACCTGCCTTCCTTCCTACCTACCTACCAATCTATCTATCTATCTATCTATCTACCTGTCTGTTTGCCTATGAACTTACCTATCTATCTATCTACCTATCCATCTATCTATCTATCTATCTATCTATCCATCTATGCTGCATTTGTTTATATAGTTCTTGTAATATCACCCCTTTAATCCAGTGTTGTAACTTACGGTCTTGTAAATACAGTCTAAGTATACGTTTTAAGGAGTTTGATTTCCGCCTTAAGTTCGCTCCTTTATGCCGGTCAGAATCGAAGACAAAGTTGGTTTCCTCCCTTGTCCCCGTTCAGCAGTTCATTTAGGGACTTGGTTGGAAGTCAGATGGTTGCGTGTTGTATTCTAGGGGCAAAGTTGACCCTAGAAGAATGATTATCTCTTTCGTAACTCATACATGCAATACTACACACATACGCACACGGCTTATTCAGTACGCATATACACACTCACACACACACACACACACACACACACACACACACACACACACACACACACACACACACACACACACACACATTACACAATCACCCTGTCTGCCTACCCACCTGCCTGCCTGCCTACCTGCCTGCTGCCTACCTGCCTGCCACCCATCCTGCCTGTCTTCCTGCCTATCCACATACCTTCCTCCTTGCCTTCCACCATCCCCCTGCCTGAATCCTCCCTACCAAATAAACCGGAATTTAGGTTACCACTTAGGCAGGCAAGATGGCAGGTAGGTAGGTAGGTAGGCAGGATGACAGGCAGGTAGGTAAGTAGGATGACGGGCAGGTAGGTAAGTAGGTAGGTAGGCAGGCTGAAGAAAGGTAGGCAGGCTGGCAGAGAGGTAGGCAGGCAAGTAGGCAGGCAGATAGGCAGGCAGGATAGCAGTGAGAGACACCTACTTACACACCACCTAAGACCCGCCCAAACAGACAGGGTGTGGTAGGTGTGGAAGGGTGTGGGTAAGTGTGGGTAGGTGCTGGTCGGTGTGTGTGTGTGTGTGTGTGTGTGTGTGTGTGTGTGTGTGTGTGTGTGTGAGAGAGAGAGAGAGAGAGAGAGAGAGAGAGAGAGAGAACGAAAACACAATGCTTCCTGTAAACTCTAGGGCTCG
This sequence comes from Coenobita brevimanus, assembly GCF_032717465.1. NCBI lineage: Eukaryota > Metazoa > Arthropoda > Malacostraca > Decapoda > Coenobitidae > Coenobita > Coenobita brevimanus. Next base: position 25,702,823 of record NC_137058.1, read on the forward strand.
TCCTCTCCTCTTTTCACAAATCTTCTCCATCTCCAGTTTTTCTCAGGCCAAATCGCGCCCAAAAAACAAGAAACTATAAATATCTCGAAAACGGAGCATCGTAGAGCAGCACTGAGCGAAATTTAAGCCCATGCTAACTTTGTGTCCCCTATCCATGGCCAGGTCTTATCGCGAAAGATTTTGAACACGAACATATAGAGGTAAAAAAGGGAGATATTTATTCCTTGATGAAACCTCTAATAGATCTGTATTTTATCTATCAGGAATAAGTGAATCGGATTTTGAAAATAATGGGGTTGAATAGGGAGCATAGGGGGGGACATGTTTGGTAATTAAAATCTAGGTGAATTTCACGCCTTTTTTCATTTATTTATTTATTTATTTTTTTTATATGATTGTATCTTCTATCTGTGCTACCCACACCCGCCTAGAGCTACCCACACCCACCTACAACTACCCACACCCACCGACATCCAACCACAGCTACCCAAACCCACCTACACCCACCCATAGCTACCCACGTCCACCCACAGCCACCCACACCCACCCACAGCTAACCACACCCACCTACACCTACCCATACCCACCCACAGCTACCCATACCCACCCACAGCTAACCACAACCACCGTCACCCACCCACAGCTACTCACACCCACCTACACCTGCCCACAGCTACTCACACCCACCTACACCCACCCACAGCTACCCACACCTACCCATAGCTACCTATATCCACCCACCCCCACCCACAACTACCCACACCCACCTACATCCACCCACACCCACCCACAACTACCCTCACCCACTCACAGCTACTCACACCCACCTGCACTCACCCACAGCTACCCACACCCACCTACACCCACCCACAGCTACCCACAACCACCTACACCCACCCACAGCTACCCACACCCACCTACATCCACCCAAACCCACCTACAACCACCTACACCCACCCACAGCTACCCACACCCACCTACATCCACCCAAACCCACCTACAACCACCTACACCCACCCACAGCTACCCACACCCACCTACAGCTACCCACAACCACCTACACCCACCCACAGCTACCCACACCCACCTACATCCACCCACAGCAACCCACACCCACCTACACCCACAAACAGCTACCCACAACCACCTACACCCACCCACAGCTATCCACAACCACCTACACCCACCCACAGCTATCCACAACCACCTACACCCACCCACAGCTACCCACACCCACCCACAGCTGCCCACTACCACCCACATCCACCCACAGCTTCCCACACCCACCTACACGCACCCACAGCAACCCACGACCACCTACACCCACCCACAGCAACCCACGACCATCTACACCTACCCACAGCCACCCACACCCACCTACACGCACCCACAGCTACCCATACCCACCTAGACCCACCCACAGCTACCCACACCAACCTACACCCACCCACATTAACTACACTCACCCACAGCTACCCACAACCACCTACACCCACCTATAGCTACCCACGCCCACCTACATCCACCCACAGCTACTCACAACCACCTACACCCACCCACAGCTACCCACAACCACGTACACCCACCCATAGCTACCCATACCCACCTACATCCACCCACAGCTACCCACAACCACCTACACCCACCCATAGCTACCCATACCCACCTACATCCACCCACAGCTACCCACAACTACCTACACCCACCCACAGCTACCCACAACCACCTACAGCTACCCACAACCACCTACAGCTACCCACGCCCACCTACATCCACCCAGAGCTACCCACAACCACCTACACCCACCCACAGCTACCCACACCAACCTACACCCACCCACAGCTACCCACAACCACCTACACCCACCCACAGCTACCCACAACCACCTACACCCACCCACAGCTACCCACAACTACCCACACCCACCCACAGCTACCCACAACCACCTACACCCACCCACAGCTACCCACAACCACCTACACCCACCCACAGCTACCCACAACCACCTACACCCACCCACAGCTACCCACAACCACCTACACCCACCCATAGCTACCCACACCCACCTACATCCACCCACAGCTACCCACAACTACCTACACCCACCCACAGCTAACCACAACCATCTACACCCACCCACAGCAACCCACAACCACCTACACCCATCCACAGCTATCCATAACCACGTATACCCACCCACAGTTACCAACAGCCACCTACACCCATCCTCAGCTACCCGTCTAGGCGGGGCTACGGTACAGGTATGTCATTTTCTGGGAGAGGGAGGGAGTTAACTCAATCCAGAATTTCGAATAGGAGGGCCAAGGCTGTGACTGGGGTATTAATATCAACGTGCTTTGTGCCAGTAACATGCGGGAGGATAATGAAGTTTAATGTACAAGAAAAATCATTGTGAAATATAGCAAAACTGTTCTCGGTGGATTAGGACTTTTTCTAACTTTTCTTGGCACCTTATAACGTCTTATTTTGCTTATTTTACTATAATATTCTTTGTATATTAGGTATATCTTTATTTTTTCGACACCGTGACAAGAATGACGTGCTGCATACAGTAAGAAATGGGTAAAAAAGACGTATTTCAAAGCATCATAAGCCTACGAGAATGCCAGCCCTCCAGCACACGTTGCCATGGAGACCACTGGGTAAACCACCAGCACGAGCGACTTCGCTACCATCCTCTCGCCTCGGTGGCCGACATTAAAATGGCGATTTTTTCACTATTTTATCTGTCTGGGCAGTTTCTTTCATACAGACGGATGGCCATATGGGTACTGCAAGTACTGCATCATTTACTTGTCGCATATATAGCTTAGTTAGAGTATTTAAAGGTAAAATATATGTTCGATCATTGTTACCAACTTTGAACATGCCCAAACCCTCTCATTCCGTTCTAGGAGTAATAGAAAATAACCGCAATATCTAGATTCTTCAATATTTTACGATCATGTTGTATTGGTTATACTTATATATTCATATCTGATACCTTTCTAGTAAATATCCTTGTTTCTTGAGTGAAAACAATTTCAAATCCTCGTACCCCGAGACTCTCGTGATCTGGTAACTTGTTTGGTGGGGTCGGGCGATCCAGGACCGTACTCATGAAAGATCTAGACTAGTTTTTGCGTTAAATAAGACATACTGGAGGTTAATTAGTACCAGAAATCGGTCTGCATGGTAGCATTTTCAATAACTTTCTACCCTGGCTTGGTTCTGGAGTATCTGGTGACTAAGTATAAAGGTAAGAGTAGAAATCAAAGCTCTTAGTGGAACTTCTCGAGAAATTTTATGAAATCATCCAAGGTTTGGTTGAACTAATTCAATCACGTCACTTAATGTGCTGTTAATGGGCATATATTTTCTAGTTAAGTAACACTACACAGCTGCCTGGAAATGGGCAAGTGTTCTGATCACAAATCTGACATTAATCGTAAATAATGGATGAAAATCGCGAAAAATAGTACATTCTTAAGCAATCTGAGTCCCCCAATCATAAGGCTTAAGTTCTGCAAGTTGCAGAGCCGTTGGGCAGAGAAGAAATTCTTATAAGTAAGAAACGTAACTCATTTGGTGGAACTAATTTTCGTGTTTATCTCATGGGTCATTATTAGGTAATTCTGGGTGCTAGCTTTCAGTTTGAAGATGCTTCAAAATGGACCCTGTTTGTATACGAGTAATGAGGAAAATTAGCCTTCAAATAAAAAAATTCGCTAAACGTCTGTCGCGTAATTTCTGCCCATTGTGCACCCTAGTTTAATATGGCCACCCCCAAGACCTGGCCAAGATTGCCTTCTCATAATTTTAACATCAAATCCCAGGACTATGGCTATTTCAGGATGCCCTTTGAGCTATCTGGTGCCGTCAAAATACGTGAACTGACCCTCATGATGTGCTACTGTGACTTTATTAGTGCAAATAACGTCATATGAGAGGGTGTTTACGGATTGCTGTTGGCGGTCCCTTTGATCTTGGGTCCAGCATCACTGCCTTCTCATACGTTTACCAGGAAATGCCTCGACTATGCGTAATTTTTAGGGGTAACTGATGCAAGTGGCGCCAATACAGTATGTGAATTGACTTTACTGGCGTGTTTTCGTGCCTGTGCGGGTTACTTTTAGCGTTTTACAAGAGTGCAGTTGAGAACGGTGGGTCGTGGAGGAGGGATACCACGGCAGGGATGATCCAACGTAAATGGTTAATATGGCATCAGGACAGCGCCTTACACACACCACAGGTAAGAATATTTGGTGTTTATATGCTAGGGTTCTGTTTTCAAGGCCCAGTGAGGGAATTGTGGGGCAGGAGGAAAAGAAATGAAAGTTTGAGAGGCAGGCAAGAACACCGAAGGCCAAGGCATCATCGGTCTGAAGTGCTCCATTTCCATTTGTATAGCGGCCAGGTTTAAGTTTACATACACCACAGTTAAGGAAAACACGGCTTTATATGCCAGATTAATATATCCAAGGCCAGGTGAAGGAATTTTGAGCTAGGAGGCAGGGAAGTAGAAGTGCAGAGAGGATGCTGGCCACTTGGAAGGGGCTATTTTCCTTTTTAGTACAGCCTGACAGCACCTCAATAGACACCCTAAGTATGAAAAACCGATATTTATATCCTGAGGTATGATTTTCTTGGCTAAGGGAAGGAACAGTGAGTGAGGACCAGAAAACTGACGCTGGATCCAGGTGGTAACACTCCAGCAGGGCACCATTACACAGGTGGAATTTATTGTCAGGCCTTTCAGAATATATTATTTTAGTATGTAATGAAGAGTGACAGTATTTGTTGGCAGATTGAAGAGTAAATTTTTGGAATTAGCATCTCTGTCATTTATTGCATTTACGTCAAAATGAACTAGCCTACCATAACCCATCCCAACCTAACCAAACATAACCAAATCTAATTTTCACATGCCATAAATTCACAACAATGCAGTGGCTTATTAAACTTGACAGCATATGGCTTATTTTTTGTTGTGCATTTGGTATAGTTAATAATTTGCCAATTATGGAGAACATTGCCATCATCTTCAAAGCTAGGTAGTTGATTTTTATGGATTATTTTGGATGTTTTAGATATGGTAGTTTTGCATTAGAACAAAAATTAATTTTGTATAATTTTCTTACTTTTTAATTTTTTTTTTTTTTTTAAAGAGTATGACAGATCCTAACCTTATCCATATAAGATTCTAGCAACTTAACCTAACCTAACTCATTGTACAGTAGAATGGTCAGTTTCATTTCATTCTTTTCATTTTTAAAGGCTCCAACATACTTGCATGCGTCGGCCTTGGTCACCTAATGGCGGCTTTCCACGCTGCGCGATCCATTGCAGCCTCCCTGTTCAGTCTCTTAACCCTGAGGTCACACTTAATGACCTCGTCCCATGTCTTTCTCGGTCTACCCCTCATAACCGCACCCCCAGTATTAACACTTCTCACCTTCCTCACCCAATTACCATCCCCCATCCTCTCCACATGTCCAAACCATCTCAATCTACCTCTCCTCATCACAACCCCAATACATTCCAGTCCCATCCTACCTCTCAACTCTTCCATCGTAAACCCAGCCCCCCCGGACCTTGCACGCAGAGACGCACTACACATCCACCTAATCATTGTCACTTCTGTACGTCTGAGCCGGCGAATATCCTCCTCCTTTCCTGCCCAGGTCTCACTACCATACAGCATTACACTCCTAACACATGCTGCATACAAAGACCCTTTAGCATGTAGGGAGAGCCTTCTCAATGTCAGAAGAGGCAAGAGCTCCCTGAACTTCTTCCAGTCACTTCTCACCCTAGCCACAGAGCTAGCTCCAGCCCCACCTCCAGCACACAACATGTCTTCCAAATAACAAAACTCTTCCACATACTCCAGAGATTCACCAGCAAGTTCAATCCTTTCACGCCTGACAATCTCCACCTGCTCTCCCCGACACGCCGTACACATAAAATCAGCATTATCTCGCAGTCTACCTCTGATACCACTACATTTCTTCTGCACCCATTTATCATAAACATCGCACAGGATAGAATTACTTCCCACGCCCTCGTGGCAAACTGCACATGGCCACTCTCCCTCGTCTTTGACAGTACCGCCACCAACCCTAGATATCATCACTTTTGTTTTATCTGCATTTGCCCTTAAGCCCTTGTGCCCCATACCATCTGTCCACTTCCTAAACCTTTCCTCCACCTCCCTTTCGTTCTCTGCAATCAACACCAAATCATCAGCATACAACATCTCCCACGGGAGTCCGTTTCTAAAGTCACATGAGAGGGCTTCAAGTACCATGATAAACAACATGGGACTCAAAGCTGACCCCTGATGCACACCAACATTCGTGGGAAACTCATCACTGAAATCTCCATTCACTCTTACCTGGGTGCGAGCACCCACATACATAGCCATAACCACCCTAACCAGCCACTCCTCCAAGCCAAGCTTTCTCATTGCTCACTTCACCACCTCTCTAGGGACTCTGTCAAAGGCCTTTTCCAAATCAACAAAAACAAAATACAGATCCCTTCTTCTACCAATATATTTTTCCTGAAGCTGTCGAACAATGAATATGGCATCAGTGGTCCCCCTACCTGGCATAAACCAAAACTGGATCTCATCAATATTCACTCATTCTCTGATCATACCTTAGAGAAGAGTGAATTAGAAATCAAAATGTGCATCATTGTAATTCCGTATAGTTTTCCAGGTGCTGGAGAGTGAGACCTTCATGCAGCGGCATTGATATAACCATGCGGCTCCAGTCCTCTGTTTTACACATTACTCAGCGTCTTTGTGTGGTGGAGGTGTGGCAGTGCTCGATGACTGTAGCCTTTCTGATTGGCAAGACAGGAGATCCAGGCACTGCTGTGGTGCAGAAGGTTAGTGCATCACCCGAGAAAGGTGGAGGTGAGGGTTCGAGAGCAGCCGGTGATGGCCTGGGATTTTTCTTTCCATGCCAAACAATTCCTGCTGTTAATATTCACTGTCCCACTAAGGATGCTGTTGGGTTACTGCTGTCCACTGGGGCTTCAGCCACTACTCTTTACGTTTCCAGTGCATTTAAGAGTAGACAGTCTGCTTACTTCCCTTGGTGGCATTACATGATTCCTCTTGAGGACTGATTCTGTGCAAGGACATCATTCTAACTGGTGCACTTGAACCTTTAGACCACCAGGCACCATCACACTGAATGGTTAGCACTGGCTGCCTTTATGTTCATACTTTCATGTTAAACTTTCCTCTATTTGTTTTTCTGTTCTTTGTCCTTTTGTACTGTTTTTCAGGTGGGAGAACAAGATGATGGAGTGTGTGAGGGAGGGCAGCATGATGTGGCATGGGAGGAGGGTTGATGCTGGTGTTGTGGCCCCAAGATCATCTGAATGTGGACCAGGTGGACTGTAGGCTGAAGAAGGGGTTGTTGTTGAGGAGAAACAGAAATGCCTACAGGTCTTGCATTACTGGATCAAGGTAAAAATAATAGTGATAGATATGGGAAATATATATATATATATATGTACCGTATATATATATATATATATATATATATATATATATATATATATATATAGATAGATAGATAGATAGATAAAGCAATATGTACATGTAATTTGTATTTTATTCATTTTATATCTCTTTATAACCAGGTGTTGTATACCTGGAAGGGGTCACCAGACAAATCACTTCCATACCTCTCTATCATCCATCATCAGGCTGCCATCTCTCCAACTTACACCCCTTTCACTCATATAGCCTACCTGTTTTCACCACCAGCAAGCTGCCTTTAGAGTACACATATTTTTTCTAGTCCTTGTTTTTCTCCTTGAGCACCACATTCATGCCACTGTTAAATCATACACAATCTCATTCAACTCCTTCACTAAATCACATATCAAATGATTCCATTCTCTCTCCTTAGGAATCCACATACTGAGGCTGGCTGTGGTACAGCCAATATTTTATATGAACTGCAAGCTAAACCAAGTGCCAAAACCTGGTACTGTAATTACATACCAGCAGTTCCTTGAATCAACTGGATAAAAGATATTTACTAAGCCTTAGTTGAGCATAATTTACTGTTGTGCAGATGAGCTGTGTGTAAAGTGCTGTCTGTGATTTTGTTTCTGTCCGTCTGTCATCATAGGATAATTTGTTTTTATGGTGATGTAACTGTTTGAAAGATGTTCTCTTCTTTTTCTGTCCATCCATCCTTCATCATCTTAGGACAATTTACTCTTGGGTGCATGAGTTGTTTGTGAATTCTTCTCAGTGATATTATTGTCCACAGGAGATCATGAAGAAGGATGCCCTCATGTGATGGAAGCAATAAGAGTGGATAACGATGGATGCCTTCACAGATAAAGATGGATGCCTCCTTATGTGGAAACTGGCCAGATATACTGCACAAGCACCCCTCAACTCCATCCTCTGGGCAGGGAATGGTGGACTGCAATAGTGGTACAAAGCACTGCTCATGAAGATGCAGTACAGTAATGGTAAGAGTAATACAACAGTGATGCAGTATATAGATAAGTGGAGTAGTGTGCATATGAGTGTTTGTGTGTGTGTGTGTTAGTTTTTCCTCTCCTCACCTTAGGAGTGTTTAACATTATTATGCTTGGAGGTCAAACTTGTATAGAGCAAGACTGCAAAGTACAACACTAAGGAAGAGTCCTCACAAAGTCTACTAAGCCAGTAATAACACATACCTCATGTCTACTGTATGTATATAGTAAAAGCTCGATTAACTGGAATGCATGGGGATTCTTCCATTCTGGATATGGAATTTCCCACATAACCGAATGTTAATCTTAGAAATTTTCTGGGAGGTCAGACAAATGAAATAGGACCAAACTTAGGATTTTACTTTACTTCATAAAGTGTGTTATTCAGTATTGAGATACAGTACAGGTAAGATACAGTACAGGTAAGATACAGTACAGGTACACTACAATACACAAAAAAGACAGCAAGAGAAACTGTACAGGACTGAACACAAACCAGCAAACATTACCAAAAATTATTTAAGGAAAAATTTAGCATATGTTACAGGCCAAAATAATTTTGAAAACTTAGCTTCATACACTACTTTACCTTGTACTGTATAGAACTAATCAAGGTGACCGGTATCCAGGATGTTTCGACCCCATGCCGTATCGAATTTGCTTTCCAGTTATACGGATCTGCTGATGCATCGGATGTCGGTTAATCAAGCTTTTACTGTATGTGACATTTTTACTGTAACAGATTAGGTAGTAGGTGGGCAGCTCTCATCATCCCTGGGAGGTACCATAGTTTATATACTCTGGCCTGACAAAGATTGCTAACTCTTTTCAGCTCAGTTGATGGCCAAGAATTGTAAGACTGGTGTGTTGCTATAACACTACTCCATTTACTATTAGCTGGCCCAGATTTTCATCCTTTTGCAACTTATTTCACATAGCTCAGTGGCAGAAAAAGACAATACTACTTCTTTAAGTCCTCTTCACAGAACTTCTTCATGATTAGCATGATAATCTAGTGTCAGGCTCTTGCTGTAACTCAGCATTTAAGATGGAGAGATGGCAATTGTAGGCCAAGTTCTATAGTAACTAAAGGGACTTATATGTGCTGTATAAAAACTGTGTATGGTTTTCATTACAGTACTAGAATATGATATTGTAGTCAATTATTTTCAATCATGTGTTTGAATTCCCACCTGTGTGGGTGACCCTCTGATTTATTGAGTGAGGCTTCTCCCCAGTTAGTTTGATATAATGAGGGTCTGCTGTAATAATACACAGTTCAAATGTCTTTTTTCCATGTGTCCAGCAACTTTTGGGAAGTAATTAGCTGGTTTTGGCACTTAGTTTACTTTCCAGTCCATATAAAGCATCAGTTGTGCTATGGCCAGCCTCAGTATGGGGAGCCTTCATTTTCCTCTTTTTCTTCTTATTATTATTATTAGTAGTAGTGGTGGTAGTAATAGTAGTAGTATTTTGATCCTCTTCCTAGCTAAGGATAAGGTTATAGTTCAGTCACATATGAACAGATATTTTCCATGGGTGTAAATGGTGAGGGAATGAATAATTAGGCAGACTTGCTACTTCCCCTTTCAGTTTTTCCTTGCTCTTTGGACCCTACCTCACTTCATCTGTATGTGGGAAAAAAGGACTAGATGATGATAATGATGATGATGATTATATCTGGTATTATTATTATTATTTTTATAAATTTACTCACTCGATGTAGTGCTGCTCTCGGGTGTCTGCCCTTTCCTCTCCATCCTTCTTTCCTTCCATTCTCTTCTGTCTTTCTTTCCTTCATTCATTCCTTGTCCTTCTGCCTACGGGTGACTTTACACTCCCTCTTCTGTCTTTCTTTCCTTCATTCTTTTCACTTCCTTCAGCCTGTGGGTGACTCTACACTGAGTGACAAGCCAAATGATTTTCTGTACACCAGGAAACCATTTACTATGCTGGGTGGTAACCATATAGCCAAATTTTGGCGCCTGGTGGTTTAGTGGGTAATTATTGCTCTCCAGTTGGATTGAGCCAGTGAAGGTTTATATCCATGGGGTGGTTGGGGTTTATTGCTCATGTAATGCCACTCAGGGATAAGTGAGGCTGGTCTTTCTCATCTTAAATGTCAGGACCAACTTGCCTAGCCCCGGGCTGCTATGCTCCTCATGGGGCAACGTAGAATTGGATGATGAATGAATGAATTATTATTATTGTTATTATTGTTTTTATTATTATTGTTGTTATTATTATTATTATTATTATTATGATTATTATTATTATTATTATTTTTCATTCTCATCTTAAATGTTGGGACCAACTACCTAGCCCCGGGCTCCTACGCTCCTCATGGGGCAATGTAGGACTGGATGATGGATGGGTGGATGGATTATTATTATTATTGGTGTCCCATACAGGAGCTGCAGAGGAGAGACAGACAGCAAAACCAAAACAAGCAAGATGAAGATCAGGAATACTTAGTAGAAGAACACAATGAGGAACAAGAACACAATGAAGAAAGTGAAGTTCAGATATGTGGTCCAGGGATTTGTATCTTCCTCCCTTCTTCCAGCAGTACAATTGGGTATCTTGATGGAAATATGACTGTTGCAGATCATGTTCCTTGTGACAAAAAAGAAGGGCGAGGGGAACGGGGACCTACAAAGTCATTTGACTGTTTTGTGATGTTGTTGTTGCCCAAAGCTCAGGTGAATGTGAACCCAGTGGACTGTAACCTGAAGTTGCCTTTCTCCTGCAGGCCACCATCCTCCTTTTGGGGGATAAGGAGAGAGTGGAGGGACACCTATATGATTAGACAGTGGAGTTGCCTGGTTTTATTAGTGTCACCATGTGAAGGCATCCCTTGCCAGCACCACACTCAGCAAACATAGGCAGTACAATTAGGGACTTTAATGTAAAATTGACGTGTATTTTATTCTAAGGATAGCTTATGGCTTAGAAAAAAAGAGCAATGCATTTAGGGACCATGGTATGCATTTGCCTGTTGCTGGTTGTGTTTTGGGGAAGATTGAGATGCAGAAAATTTGTTTGTCTTCTTTAATGACCTGTGTGCAGTTCTTAAGCATTAACCAAACCGTTCTTGTTTTATCTCTTGTTCTTTTACCCTAATTTGACCCAGAGTTTTGTCTGTTGGTTGCTTATTTCATGTATCTAAATGGCAGAAAAAAGCATTGCCTTTGTATCCTTGCCACAGCACTTCTTCATGACTAGCATTGTATTCTACTTTTAAGGTATTATTACAGCTCGGCTTTCAAAATGTAGAGGGCAGTATGAAGCCAAGTCAGTGTTTGGAGAGTATGCCTTTATTTTATTGATGTATTTATTTTTACCAGATATTTGTTCAGTTTTGCAGATCCTTCTTGTAGTGTAGAGATTGTTATTGTTGTTGCCCCAGTTTTTTTTTAGGTGTGAACCCATTGGACTGCAGGCTGAAGTTAACCTCCTCCTGCAGCACCATTCTCATTTTGGTTATACAGAGGGAGCTAAGAGGCATTGGTACAGCCAGGCAGCTCCACCACCCAGTTATTATTAGTGCCACCACTGGGAGGCACCCCTTTTAGCACCAGCTTAACACACTGAATTGGTGCTGATGAGGGACTCCTTCAAGTGGTGGGACTAATATAACTGGGTGATTGATCTGCCCAGCCAAAGAAGTGTCCCTCAACACCACCCTATCCCACAAGAGGAGGATGGTGGACTGGAGGAGAGGGGAAGCCTGCAGTGCACTGGGTCCTAATCTGTCCAAGTGATGTCCCCTTAGTTTTTCCTGGTGCTACCAAATGAATTTACTCACCTTCGTAAAGACGCTTCAAATTAATTAAAGGTATTTCTTAATGCTGGTGGTAGGTAGGGGTGCTCACCATCCACTCACTCATTGTAGTGCTGCTCTGCCCTTTCCTCTCCTCCATCCTTCTTTCCTTCTATCCACTTCTGTCTTTCTTTCCTACAGTCATTCCTTGTCCTTCTGCCTATGGGTGACTTTACACTTCCACTTCTGTCTTTCTTTTCTTTATTCTTTCCTCTTCCTTCTGCCTGTGGGTGACTCTACACTGAGTGACAAGCCAAATGGTTTCCTGTACACCAGGAAACCATTTGCTATGCTGGGTGGTAACCGTATAAATAAATTTTGGCTCCTGGTGGTTTAGTGGGTAATTATTGCACTCCAGTTGGATTGAGTCGGTGAAGGTTTATATCCAAGGGGTAGTTAGGGTTTATTGCTCATGTAATGCCACTCAGGGATGAGTGAGGCTGGCCACTCTCATCTTAAATGTCAAGACCAACTGCCTAGCCCAAGGCTCCTACACTCCTCATGGGGCAATGTAGGATTGGATGATGGATGGATTTCTTAATGCTATATCTAACCCCTGAAGTTGGTAAAGTCTGTCTTAACCTGAATAAAATTGTAAGGAGATGGTAAAGGGAAAAAAAGAAAAAAAAGAAAAAATCCTAGGGCTGCTGTTGCTGTTGTTTATGCTCCATGCTTATCTAAAATGTGAACCTGGTGGACTGCAGACTTAAGTTGCCTTCCTGTGTTCCACCATCTGCCTTGCAAGGGAGAGGGAGAATGTTGGTGCAATGTGCAGCAGAGCAGCTTGGATACATCAGTGCCACTACATGAAGGTGCGAGGTGATGAAGGCAGTATCTAAGCTTTTTGGGTTGGTAGGTAAAATGAGTATGTGAGATTAATCCCTGTACTCTGTTTACTTCAACTTGACCCAAAATTGAAATCCCTCCACTTTGAATGTAGACTAGTACCTTGAGTAACTAGAATATGATGCTAGTCACAAAGAAGTGGAATGAATGTGCAGACCTGTGCAGCACTAACTCCCACACAACTTATGTAACAGTTGTTTACCATATGAAATAAAAAGAATAAATTAAGATTGTTAACTTGCTTACTCCTTTATTGCCCAACGATAAATCTTAAGTATATAATAACCTGAAAAATTTGACAAAGTGATTCATGGCCTATTTTAGTACTAAGGAGTCTCTGGCTTAAGATCTGCATAAGGTTGATTGAGACAGATACTGAATATATATAATGATTACCAAATATATGATAAATTCTGGGATGGCCTCATGGAGACCTGTGTAGGAGGTGGAGGTTGCATTCACCTGCAAATTGGGATAGCCAGGCATACTTCAGGAGGGGCCAGTGCCACAGCCAATGGGGTGGCAGGCTGGCAGACTCCCTTTTAGTGTGGTACCCCCCCAAAAAAAAAAAAAAATCCTGTCAAGCCAGATACTTTTTTTTTTTTTTTTTCACAATTTTCACCTTTCACAAGTTTCTGCCTATCTGCCTTTCTACACTCGAAATGCCTTCCCACCTGCCTGACACCTTGCCTTCTTCCACCAGTCTGCCTGCCTGCCACCTTGCTTTCCTGCCCTGTCTGCCTGCCTACTACCATGCATACCTTTTACCACCTTGCCTCCCTGCCACCCTGTCTGCCTGCCTACCAACTTTCCTGCCTTCCATCTTTGCCTGCCTGCCACCCTGTCTGCCTGCCTGCCACCTTGCCTTCCTACCATCTTGCCTTCCTACCACCTTGTCTTCCTGCCACTCTGTCTGCTTGCCTGCCACCTTGCCTTCCTACCATTTTGCCTTCCTACCATCTTGTCTTCCTGCCACCCTGTCTGCCTATCCACACCCACCCACACCTGTGTACACCCACCTACTGTACATCTACCCACACCCACCCACACCTTTGTACACCCACCTACACCCACCCACACCTACCTACAGCCATCCACATCCATCCAAGCTAATCTTCCCCAACACACACCCCACATACCTATCCACACCCACACACACCCACTTGCATCAATTTACACTGATTCACACCTACCTCCACCCACCCGCACCTACCCATGTCCACCCACACCCACCCATACCTACCCACACCCACCCACACCAGTCTACAACAACCTCTACCCACCCTTACATATCCACACCTATCCATATCCACCCACACCTACCCACACCAGCCTACAACAACCTCTATCCACCCACACCCACCCACACCAGCCTACAACAACCTCTACCCACCCACACTCACCCACACCAGCCTACAACAACCTCTACCCACCCACACCAGCCTACAACAACCTCTATCCACCCACACCTACCCATACCCTCCCACACCTACCCATACCCACCCACACCTACCTACACCTACCCATACCCTCCCACACCTACCTACACCTACCCATACCCTCCCACACCTACCTACACCTATCCATACCAATCCTCCCAGCCTACAACAACCTCTACCCACCCACACCAGCCCACAACAACCTCTACCCACCCACACCAGCCCACAACAACCTCTACCCACTCACACCAGCCCACAACAACCTCTACCCACCCACACCAGCCCACAACAACCTCTACCCACCCACACCAGCCCACAACAATCTCTACCCACCCACACCAGCCCACAACAACCTCTACCCACCCACACCTACCCATACCCTCCCACACCTACCTACACCTACCCATCCCCTCCCACACCTACCTACACCTACCCATACCCACCCACACCTACCTACACCTACCCATACCCACCCACACCTACCTACACCTACCCATACCCTCCCACACCTACCTACACCTACCCATCCCCTCCCACACCTACCTACACCTACCCATACCCACCCACACCTACCTACACCTACCCATACCCACCCACACCTACCTACACCTACCCATACCCACCCACACCTACCTACACCTACCCATACCCTCCCACACCTACCTACACCTACCCATACCCACCCACACCTACCTACACCTACCCATACCCTCCCACACCTACCTACACCTACCCATACCCACCCACACCTACCTACACCTACCCATACCCACCCACACCTACCTACACCTACCCATACCCACCCACACCTACCTACACCTACCCATACCCACCCACACCTACCTACACCTACCCATACCCACCCACACCTACCTACACCTACCCATACCCACCCACACCTACCTACACCTACCCATACCCTCTCACACCTACCTACACCTACCCATACCCTCCCACACCTACCCATACCCACCCACACCTACCTACACCTACCCATCCCCTCCCACACCTACCTACACCTACCCATACCCACCCACACCTACCTACACCTACCCATACCCACCCACACCTACCTACACCTACCCATACCCTCCCACATCTACCTACACCTACCCATACCTTCCCACACCTACCTACACCTACCCATACCCACCCACACCTACCTACACCTACCCATACCCTCCCACACCTACCTACACCTACCCATACCTTCCCACACCTACCTACACCTACCCATACCCTCCCACACCTACCTACACCTACCCATACCCTCCCACACCTACCTACACCTACCCATACCAATCCTCCCAGCCTAAAACAACCTCTACCCACCCACACCAGCCCACAACAACCTCTACCCACCCACACCAGCCCACAACAACCTCTACCCACTCACACCAGCCCACAACAACCTCTACCCACCCACACCAGCCCACAACAACCTCTACCCACCCACACCAGCCCACAACAACCTCTACCCACCCACACCTACCCATACCCGCCCACACCTACCCATACCCACCCACACCTACCTACACCTACCCATCCCCTCCCACACCTACCTACACCTACCCATCCCCTCCCACACCTACCTACACCTACCCATACCCACCCACACCTACCTACACCTACCCATACCCACCCACACCTACCTACACCTACCCATACCCACCCACACCTACCTACACCTACCCATACCCTCCCACACCTACCTACACCTACCCATACCCACCCACACCTACCTACACCTACCCATACCCACCCACACCTACCTACACCTACCCATACCCTCCCACACCTACCTACACCTACCCATACCCACCCACACCTACCTACACCTACCCATACCCACCCACACCTACCTACACCTACCCATACCCACCCACACCTACCTACACCTACCCATACCCACCCACACCTACCTACACCTACCCATACCCACCCACACCTACCTACACCTACCCATACCCACCCACACCTACCTACACCTACCCATACCCTCTCACACCTACCTACACCTACCCATACCATCCCACACCTACCCATACCCACCCACACCTACCTACACCTACCCATACCCTCCCACACCTACCTACACCTACCCATACCCACCCACACCTACCTACACCTACCCATACCCACCCACACCTACCTACACCTACCCATACCCTCCCACACCTACCGACACCTACCCATACCTTCCCACACCTACCTACACCTACCCATACCCTCCCACACCTACCTACACCTACCCATACCCTCCCACACCTACCTACACTACCCATACCTTCCCACACCTACCTACACCTACCCATCCCCACCCACACCTACCTACACCTGCCCATACCCACCCACACCTACCTACACCTACCCATACCCACCCACACCCACCTACACCTACCCATACCTTCCCACACCCACCTACACCTACCCATACCCACCCACACCCACCTACACCTACCCATACCCACCCACACCTACCTACACCTACCCATCCCCACCCACACCTACCTACACCTGCCCATACCCTCCCACACCTACCTACACCTACCCATACCCCCCACACCTACCTATACCTACCCATACCCACCCACACCTACCTACACCTACTCATACCCACCCACACCTACCTACACCTACCCATACCCACCCACACCTACCTACACCTACCCATACCCACCCACACCTACCTACACCTACCCATACCCACCCACACCTACCTACACCTACTCATACCCACCCACACCTACCTACACCTACCCCACCCACACCTACCTACACCTACCCATACCCACCCACACCTACACACTCTCCCATACCCTCTCACACCTACCTACACCTACTCATACCCACCCACACCTACCTACACCTACCCATACCCATCCACACCTACCTACACCTACCCCACCCACACCTACCTACACCAACCCAGACCCACCCACACCTACCTACACCTACCCATACCCACCCACACCCACCTACAACATCCTCTACCCACCCACACCTACCCAGACCCACCCACACCTACCTACTCATACTCACTCGAATACCTTTCTACACTTACCCAGACCCACCCACATCCTCTCACACCCACACATTCTCATCCACACCAACCTGCAATCACCCACATCCACCCACACCTACTCACACATACCCACACCCGCCCACACCTACCCATACTGACCCACACAAACCCACATCCATTCAAACCTACCTACACCCATCCATACCCACCCACATGATACCACAACTACTTCACCCACCTACACCTACCCATACCCACCCACACAAACCCAAACCCACCCACACCTACCCACACCCATCCACACCTACCCATACCCACCCACACAAACTCAAACTCACCCACATCTACCCACACCCATCCACACCAATCCTCACCTACCCAAACCCACCCACACAAACTCAAACCCACCCACACCTACATACACCCACCCACACCTACTCATACCCACTCACACCTACCCACACAGCCACACCCATCTAAACTAACCCACACCCATGCACAACTACCAGCACCTACCCACACCTATCCACATCCACTCACACCCACCCAAACGTACACCCACCCACCCACATCCACCCACATCCACCCACACGTACCCACACCCACCCACAGGTACCCACATCCGCCCACAACTACCCACACCCACCTAACCTCCTCACACCCACCCACAACTACCCACACCTACCCACACCCACCCACATCCAACTACACATACCCAAATCCACTCACATGTACCCACATCCACCCACAGCTACCCATACCTACCCACACCCACCCACATCCAACTACACATACCCAAATCCACTCACATGTACCCACATCCATCCACAGCAACCCACACCCACCCACACCTACCCACACCCACTCACACCTACCCACACCCACCCAAGGAGTAAAAATGTTAATAAATACAATTTTAGTCTGATCTGTGTTTAAAATCCTCTTTTTTCTGATGATAAACGTATTGAAATTGCTATAATTAGAACTACTACCCTTTATAAATATGCTTAACTGGAGTTTCTGTACGAGCTGAACTCGGTCTCAACAGCAGATCATAAGCTCCCTTCCCTGTAAGGTAGCTGCTGCTCGCTGATTGGTCGGCTGCTTGGCGGGAACGTGACGTCAGCGTGTGACGTCACGTTCGCGCCATTGCAAACCTGAACAGAGCCATCTATTGTTTAAGTTATGAACTACATTTTGCCTCGAAGGACATGGGTCTTATGTTGTGCTGTTGAAAATAAAATCAGTTTGCCCGAAAATGGTGTTTCAGGTTGGCAGCGACGAGTGCATATTCATAAATAATCTTAACCCGATATTTTTACGTCCCACAGCCTCCTGGGCATTTGGGCGAGTGTGGGTGGGTATATGGATATGTGTGAGTGGGTGTGGATGAGGGTATGGGTTGACACGAGGTATTTATTTCACTGCAGTGGTTTTAACTATATTTATGCCCAGGAGGCTGTGGGACATAAAAATATTGGGTTAAGATTTTTTATGAATATGCACTCGTCGCTGCCAACTTGAAACACCATTTTCGGGCAAACTTTTTTTTTTTCAACAGCACAACATAAGACCCCTGTCCTTCGAGGCAAAATGTAGTTTATAACTTAAACAATAGATGGCTCTGTTCAGGTTTGCAATGGCGCGAACGTCACGTCACACGCTGACGTCACGTTCCCGCCAAGCAGCCGACCAATCAGCGAGCAGCAGCCACCTTACAGGGAAGGGGGCTTATGATCTGCTGTTGAGACCGAGTTCAGCTCGTGCAGAAACTCCAGTTAAGCATATTTATAAAGGGTAGTAGCTCTATTTATGGCAATTTTAATACGTTTATCATCAGAAAAAAGAGGATTTTAAACACAGATCAGACTAAAATTGTATTTATTAACATTCTTACTCCTTGGGTGGGTGTAGGTAGGTGTGGGTGGGTGTGGGTAGGTGTGGGTGGGTGTGGGTACGTGTGAGTGGATTTGGGTATGTTTGGGTGGATGTAGGTGGGTGTGGGTAGGTGTGGGTGGGTGTGGGTAGTTGTGGGTGGGTGTGAGGAGGTGTGGGTGGGTGTGGGTAGTTGTGGGTGGGTGTGGGTAGCTGTGGGAGGATGTGGGTAAGTGTAAGTGGATTTGGGTACGTGTGGGTGGATGTGGGTGGATGTGGGTGTACGTTTGGGTGGGTATAGGTGGGTGTGGGTGGGAGTGGATGTGGGTAGGTGTGGGCAGATGCTGGTAGTTGTGCATGGGTGTGGGTTGGTTTAGGTGGGTGTAGCTGTGTGGGTAGGTGTGAGTGGGTATGAGTAGGTGTGGGTAGGTTTGGGTGGGAGCAGGTAGGTGTGGGTGGGTGTATGTAGGTGTGGGTGGGTTTGGGTGAGTATGGTAGGTGTGGGTGGGTGTAAGTAGGCGTGGTTTCATGTGGGTGGGTATGGATGGGCGTAAGTATGTTTGAATGGGTGTGGGTTTTTCTGGGTGAGTATGGGTAGGTGTGGATGGGTGTGGGTATGTGTGGGTAGGTGTGGGTGGTTGCAGGTTGATGTGGATGAGAATGGGTAGGTGTGACAGGATGTGGGTGGGTCTGGGTAGGTGTGGGTGGGTAGAGGTTGTTGTAGGCTGGTGTGGGTGGGTATAGGTAGGTGTAAGTAGGTGTGGGTGGGTATGGGTAGGTGTATGTAGGTATGGGTGGGTATGGGTTGGTGTAGGTAGGTGTGGGTGGGTGGAGGTTGTTGTAGGCTGGTGTGGGTGGGTAGAGGTTGTTGTAGACTGGTGTGAGTGGGTGTGGAAGGGTGTGGGTGGGTGTGGGTACGTGTGGATTGATGTTGGGTAGGTATGGAAGGGTGTGGGTGGGTGTGGATGGATGTTGGGCAGATATGGGTAGGTGTGCGAGGGTGTGGGTAGGTGTGGGAGGGTTTGAGCAGATGTGGGTAGGTGAGGCGAGTGTAAGTACTTGTTGATGGGTGTGAGAACATGTGGGTGGAAGTGGGTGTGGGTGCGAGTGGATGTGGGTGGGAGTGGGTGGGTGTGGGAGGGTGTAGGTGGTTGTGGGTAGGTGTGGCCGGGCTTGGGTGGGTATAGATGGGTACAGAAACATGTGATAAGGCGTGGGTAGGTGTGGGTGAGTGTGGTGGGTGTAGGTGGGTGTAAGAGGTTTGGCTGGGTGTGGGTACCGTGGGTGAGTGTGCATAGGTGTGGGTGGGTGTGGATAGGTGTGGGTAGGTGTGGGTAGGGATGGGTGGGTGTGGGTAGGTGTGGGTAGGGATGGGTGGGTGTAGGTGGGTGTGGGTGAGTGTCAGTGGGTGTGGGTGAGTGTGGATAGGCGTAGGTGGGTGTGGGTGGATGTGGGTGAGTGCAGATGGATGTTGCTGGGTGTGGGTGAGTGTAGGTGGATGTGGGTATGTGTGGGTGCGTATAGGTGGATGTGGGTGGGTGTGGGTGGGTGTAGGTGGGTATGGATGGGTGTAGGTGGATGTGGGTGGGTGTAGGTGGGTATGGATGGGTGTAGGTGGATGTGGGTGGGTGTAGGTGGGTATGGATGGGTGTAGGTGGATGTGGGTGGGTATGGGTGGGTGTAAGTGGGTATGGATGGGTATGGGTGGATGTGGGTAAGTGTGGGTGGGTGTAGGTAGATGTGGGTGGGTGTGGGTGCGTGTAGGTGGATACGGGTGGGTGTGGGTGAGTGTAGGTGGATGTGGGTGGGTGTAAGTGGGTATGAATGGGTGTAGGTGGATGTGGGTAAGTGAGGGTGGGTGTAGGTAGATGTGGGTGGGTGTAGGTGGATGTGGGTGGGTGTAGGTAGATATGGGTGGGTGTAGATGGATGTGGGTGGGTGTGGGTTGGTGTAGGTAGATGTGGGTGGGTTTTGGTGGATGTGGGTGGGTATGGATGGGTGTAGGTGGATGTGGGTGGGTGTGGATAGGTGTGGGTGGGTATGGGTAGATGTGGATGGGTGGGTGTGGTTGTGGGTATGTGTGGGTAGGTGTGGGTGGTTGTAGGTTGGTGTGGATGAAAATGGGTGGGTGTGACAGGGTGTGGGTGGGTCTGGGTAATTGTAAGTACCGTAGGTATTCGAGTGAGTCTGAGTAGGTAGGTGTGGGTGAGTATGGGTAGGTGTGAGTGGGTAGAGATTGTTGTAGGCTGGTGTGGGTGGGTATGGGTAGTGTGGTTGAGTGTGGATAGGTGTGGGAAGGTATGGGTGGGTGGGAGTAGGTGTGGATAGGTGTGGGTGGATGTGGGTAGTGTGGTTGGGTGTGGATAGGTGTGGGAAGGTACAGGGGGTGGGAGTAGGTGTGGGTGGGTAGGTGTGGGTAGGTGTAGGTATGTGTATTGTACTGCTACCTTTCCTGCCTGCCAGTCTTCCTGTCAGCCTAACGGGGTCTTAACTCTGATCTGTTTGTCAGGCAGGCAGTGAAGCAGACTTCTAGAGTGGCAGGCAAAAATGGCGGCAGACAGGTGAGTATGCAGGCGGGCAGGCAGACATGTGGGTAGGTAGAGTGGTGGCTATGCAGGCAGGGAGGCATGGAAGAGACTGGAAGGCTGGTACGTAGGCAGGAAGGAAGGTAGGTAGTCTGGCAGGCAAGTAAGTAGGCAGACAGGAAGGAAGGCATGCAAAAAGGCTGGCATTTTGACAGGGAGGCAGGTTCGAATGCAGGCAGAATGTGTGGCAGGCAGGCAGGTAGGAAGGCAGGGTGGCAGGCAACAAGGCAGGTAGGAAGGTAGGTAGGCAGACTCTTCCTCTGAGTGTGTGATGACTGTGTGTATGGCTGTGTGTGTATGGTTGTGTGGATGCAGAAATGAGACGAAAGTGCTTGAAAACTCTAGGTCTCGTCCTCTCCTCGTTTCGTAAAACTTTGCCTCTGAAGTGTTTTGAGGCGTTAAAACAGAAAATTGCGATTATCTCGAAAACGTTGCATCGTAGAGCAAAACTGAGTGAATTTTTCGCCCCCAAATTCCCTGGAACTTTGTGTCCTCTGTCCATGGGCCAGGTCTCATCACGTAACCTCCATAGGCAAAAAGGTAATGGGTAATTTTTTGAAAACGGGTATTTTAGAGGTAAACAGAAGAGATATTGGTACGTAGATCAAACTTCTAATAGCTCAATATCTAGTCTATCAAAGCCAAGCAAGTCCCATCCTTTAACCAAGAGGTGGAATAGGTAGAATAGGTGACACCAATGGCATGTAAACTCTACGGGTGTCTCTCGCCTTTTTCTGTTTACTCCTCTCCATCTGACTCGCTCTTATCGTGTATGAAGACTGTATGACTGTGTGTGCGTGAGTGTATGAATGTATACCTGAATATATATACGTACAGACTTGTGTTTCTGTGTATACATATGTGAGTTATAAATAAAAGAGATGCTCAGTAAGTGTAGGTAGGTGTGGGTGGGTGTAGGTAGGTGTGGGTGGATGTTGGGTAGGTGTGGGTAGGTGCGGGTGGGTGTAGGTGGGTGTGGGTATGTGTGGGTGGGTGTAGGTGGGTGTGGGTAGGTGGGGGTGAGTGTAGGTGGGTGTGAGTAGGTGAAGGTGGGTGTAGGTGGGTGTGGGTAGGTGAGGGTGGGTGTAGGTGGGTATGGGTAGGTGTGGGTGGGTGTAGGTGGGTTTGGGTAGGTGTGGGTGGGTGTAGGTGGGTGTGGGTAGGTGTAGGTGGGTGTGGGTAGATGGGGTGAGTGTAGGTGGGTGTGAGTAGGTGAAAGTGGGTGTGGGTAGGTGAGGGTGGGTTTAGGTGGGTATGGGTAGGTATGGGTGGGTGTAGGTGGGAGTGGGTAGATGTTGGTGAATGTTGGGTTGGTGTGGGTGAGTGTAGGTGGGTGTGGTTAGATGGGGGTGGATGTAGGTGGGTGTGGGTAGGTGAAGGTGGGTGTATGTGGGTGTGGGTAGGTGGGGTGGGTGTAGGTGGGTGTCGGTAGGTGTGGGTGGAGGTGTAGGTGGGTGTGGGTAGGTGGGGTTGGGTGTAGGCGGGTGTGGGTAGGTGTGGGTGGGTGTTGGTGGGTGTAGGTAGGTTGAGGTGGGTGTGGATAGGTGTGGGTGGGTGTAGGTGGGTGTGGGTAGTTGTGGGTTGGTGTAGGTGGGTGTGGGTAGGTGAAGGTGGGTGTAGGTGGGTGTGGGTAGGTGAAGGTGGGTGAAGGTGGGTGTGGGTAGGTGGGTGTGGGTAGGTGGGTGTGGGTGTAGGTGGGGGTGGGTGTGAGTAGATGTGGGTAGGTGGGGTGAGTGTAGATACTTGTGGATCATTGTGAGTGGGTGTAGGTGGGTGCAGGAGTGTGTAGGCGGGTGTGGGTAAGTGTGGATGGACTTGGGTGATCAGGGATGAATATGGGAGTTTGTGTTTGTGGGTAGGTGTGGGTTGCTGTAGAGAGGTGTGGGTGGGTGTGGGTAGGCGTGGATTGTTGTAGGTAGGCGCGCGTGTGTGTGTGTGTGTGGGTAGGTGTGGGTGTGTGAGGGTAGGCGTGGGTTGTTGTAAGTTGGCGTGTGTGTGTAAGTTGGTAGGTGTGGGTGGGTGTGGGTAGGCGTGGGTTGTTGTAGGCAGCCGTGTGTGTGTGTGTTTAGGTAGGTGTGTGTGTTTGTGAGCAGGTTAGGATGGAAGTGTGTGTGTGGGTAGCTTTGGGTAGGTGGGTGTGGGCAGGTGTTGGTGGATTTGTGGAAGTTGGGAGGATTTGGGGGGTGTAGGTGGGTGTGGGTACCTATGGGTAGGTATAAGTGGGTGTGAATAGATGTAGATGGGTGTGGGTAAGTGTGGGTAGATGTGGATGGGTGTGGGTAGATGTGTATGGGTGTATGTAGGTGTGGGTAAGTGTGGGAAGGTGTAGGTACATTTGTGTGGGTGCGGGTGGGTGTAGGTAGATGTGGGTAGGTGTGGGTCTGTGTGAGTGGATGCAGGTAGTTGTGGGTAGGTTTGGATGGTTGTATGTAGGTGTGGGTGAGTGTGGGTGCGTGTGGGTAAGTGTGTGTGTGTGTGTGTGTGGGTTGTCTCTAGGTGTAGCCAATAATAGATCTTGGTGTAATTTATCTCACAAGTCTCATCCTGGATCCTGGAGGTGGGGTTGGTAGGGTAGGACTGACTTCAACTCATTTACAGATGTCCTTCGCTTCTTCTCATACAGCTTCCTTCATCTGACCAGGTGGTATCCTTGAATCTGTGGATGGAAACAAAAAACTGAGTACAGTAGACACGCACACACACACTCATCACAATTTTCTGAATATAAGTGACACTGGTTGGTTTTGATGATATTATACTCGTACAGTGGTATAATTCATCGTGCATGTCAAATAACAAAATACTCTTTTGACTAAAATCACATGATGAAAGTTGTATAAAGCTATGTGATGAAACACATTACGTGGCAGCTGAAAGTATCGATTTGGTGCCTATCATGTAATTCCTGTGCTGATTCGGTAATTCATTGCAACCCTGTGGAGAGACAAGCTTTGCAGGCAATCTGGCGGAGAGGGTGGAGAGTAGGCACGAAGGCAGGCAAGACAGTAAGATGGGAAGCAAACAGAAAGGCAAGCAGTATGGCAGGCACGCAGACATATTCTATTTACAGTTGTTGACCTCAGACAAAACTTCTCTCTCCACCATTCAGAAAAGACCAACATTGTTTCACATTTTTCTTAGCAATGGTTTCATAAATGTCATATATATATGAAAACTTTGTCCTTCCCTTGCCTGTCTACCCACCTGCGTCCTTGCCTGCCTGCTATGCAGTCAGTCTGCCTGCCTGCCTGCTATGCAGTCAGTCTGCCTGTCATGCAGTTTGCCTGCCTGCCTTACAGTCTGCCTGCTTGCCTTACGGGCTGTCTTCCTGCCTTACGGGTTGCCTGTCTATGTTACAGTTTGCCTGCCTGCCAGCCTGCGTGACAGTCTATCTACCTGCTTATCTTACAGTTTGTATGTCTACCTGTCCTACAGTCCGTCTGCCTTCCTGTCTTACAGCCTGCCTGTCTCCCTACCTTACAATCTCCCTATCTACCTACCTCCCTGCCTTTCTGCTTGTCTGCCAGCCTTACAACCTGCTTGCCAGCTTTTCTGCCTACTTTTTTGCTAATTAGCCTACCTCACATTCTGCCTGCTGCCTTCTTTCTTTACCGTCCATTATGAGTAAAGACAATATTGCACATTCTTATCTATCTATCCATCTAATATTGTTTAATATTGTACTTACCTGGTTTACTACCTGTCTACCTGTCGGTTGTACTTTCTGCCTGCTTACCTTACTGTCATTTCGCTCGCCAGCTGACTTTAATTCCCGCTTACCTGCCTGCCTGCTACCTGTCTGCTTGCCAGCCTGCTACCTGTCTGCTTGACAGCCTGCCTACCTCCTACCTCCTTGCTCCCCAACCTGCCTGCCTTCTTACATGCCTACTTGCCAACCTGCCTGTCTCCCAGCCTGTGTGTGTGTGTGTGTGTGTGTAATAGTGAGTGGAGTTGACAGCCCACTAATTATTCTTTTTGGTAACTGTGTTCTCTAGGCTGTCCATGGGCCAAGTCTCATCAGTATAGCAAGTGTATATATCAGCATTATTTGAATAGTTATCCGCCTTATAATAGATGAAATTATGAAGGATATCGGAGTGTTGCAGCTTAAATACAGTTTACCCTTAAATATTAACGAAAGAAAAAGTAACTGAGGGTAACGACATCAAAGAAAACTTATTTTCTATGGGTAACTGGTGGAGAAGTACCATTGATTAATAGAAGAGCGAGTAGACTTGTTCGTTCTCATTAAGTAATGTTACTATTACTCTAGATTTTTCAGCAAATGAGTGGCTTTCAGTAACTTTGGTTAAAGATGAAGTTTTGTAAATAATTCTGCAAAAATGGGAAATGAATCGCTCTCTCATTCTTCTGCAGTCACTATCCTCCTCGCAGGGGACGGAGCATTAGCTGAGGGACGTTTGTATAACCAGACAGTTAAGCCACCCTAAGATATCGTTGCCACCACATGAAGGCATCCTCTTCAGACCCAAAGAGAGTATCGAAAGAAGGTAATAGCACTAGGAGACATCGGAATAACATAAAAAATCATGACACGTTTTCATTTAAAGAGTTACTAACAATTTATTCAACAAATTCATAAGAAAATGTGGAAGAATTTATGACTGGAATTTTTGACAGAGTCGTGAGTTGCGTGGAAGTGGCAGCTGTGGTGTGAGTGGTGTATGGTAGTGTGGTTATGTGTAATGTGCGGTGGTGGGGTAATTATGTGGTGAGGGTGATTGTGTGGTGTGGTGGTGAGAGTGGTTGGGTGGTGGGGAGGGGGTGTGGTGGTGGTGGTGGTGGTGGTTGTGTGGCGAGGGTGGTGGTGGTGGTTGTATAATGGGGTTGGTGGTGATGGAGTGGTGTGTTATAAGGAGGTGTGGTGGTGGGGTGGTGGAGGTGGGGTAGGGTGGTGAGGTGGGGAGTAATGGGGTGTGTGATGGGATGGTGTGTGATGGGATGGTGTGTGATGGCGTGGTGTTTGATGGGGTGGTGTGTGATGTGGTGGTTTGTAGTCGTGATGTACGATGAGGGTTGTGGGTGGTGTGTGGTGAAGGGGTTGTCTGTGGTGAGGTAATGTCTGGTGAGGGCAGTGGCAGTGGTGGTGGTGATTTTGTGGTGGGGGTGGTGTGTGGTCAGTGATGTGTGGTGAGGGCAGTGGTGGTGGTGGTGGTGGTGCAGACTGAGGATGAGATGCAGGGATGGAATGGAGAGTTATATGGGAGACAGGGGTGTAAGCTGGGGGGAAGGCAGTGAAACAGCAGGGGACGGGGCAACATGGAGACAGTTTGTTTGTTGGCACCCCTTATGGGACTAAGATGTCTGGCTATAGATTGATAGAATAAAATAATCTGCCTCACTTGTCTGGCTATAGATAGACAGATAGATAAGTGGAATCAAATAATGTGTCTTACTTGTAACAAAGACTATTTGTATCCTGGCTCCCCCTCTGCACCAACTTCATCTTGTTCTTCAGTTTATTTATCAGACTGCTGGCTTCTTTCATCACCTTAGCCACATCTTTCATCTCTTTGGTCATCTTTTCATCTTCTTTCATCCTGCAAAATCAGTGATCATAAATATCAATACAACAATGCCACTTGCAGTTGTATTCTTGGTGGATTTGGATATTTCTCAACACCTGATTCTGAGCCATTTATTGTGAACATTTCATCTCAGTATGCTTTTGTATATTACTGATGCTAACACTGTCACTATACAAACATCATAAATAACAGTCCACAATGTTAAGGCGTAATATACAAAAAAATGTTGTGAAGGAAGAGTTGCTATGAAGCCTTCTACAGTATGCCCCTTACACCATTTAACCCTTTGACTGGACCTGATGCACTGCAGTTTTTATTCAAGCTAACATCAAAGCATTATATAAAACTAAGACAATTACTAGCAGTCACAGGTTTACAAAAACTAAATCAAAGTAACCCTTTCTCTGCAACTGATCCATCTAAAAGTTATATTTATGCTAACACTACTTGATTTTACTTAGGCTTACACTAGGGTGCAATAGATGCTGACATGTGATATATCAAGTAATACAGCATCAATACAGGTACCTCAGGTTAAAAAAAAGAAAAGCAGCATACATTCAGGAGTGGTATTTCCCTCCTCAGTTACCTAAAGTGCTATTATAAGTGTGACAGTCTGCCTCTTGCAACCCTACCACTGACATTCACACTTCTCGCTTTCCACACCCAACTGTCATCCTCCATCCTCTCCACATGCCCAAACCATCTCAATCTACCCCTCATCACCACAACACCAATGCACTCCAGTCCCAGCCTTCCTCTTAGCTCTTCAATCATAAACCAGCCCCCCAGGCCTCTCATTCAAGGACACACTACACATCCTTTCAATCACTGTCATTTCTGTACATCTAAGCCTGCAGATCTCATCTTCCTTTATTGCCCAGGTCTCACTACCATGCATCATTACACTCCTGACACATGCTGCATACAAAGGTCCCTTAGCATGAAGGAAGAACCCTCTCAGTGTCAGGAGAGATAACAGCTCCCTGAACTTCTTCCAACCACTCCTCACTCCGGCCACAGAGCTAGCTCCAGCCGTACTTCCAGCACATAACATGTACCCCAAATAACAAAACTCTTCCATATACTCAAGAGACTCACCAGTAAGATCAGTCCTTTCAACCTAACAATCTCAAATGCTCCCCCCGACACACCTCACACATGAAATCAACATTACCTTGCTGTCTACCTCTAATACCACATCATCTCTTATGCACCCACTTACCACAAACACTCGACAAGAGGGAGCTGGAACTGGAGAGGTCACAATATAGCATTCATTTACCCTTTCCCTAAACGAGGTCTCCCTGATGCTGCATAATATTAAGTAGAAGTAGCAAGAATAAATCAATCAAATACTTCACTGGACTGGAGGGATAAATTTAGTATGAGGAAAATGCTTGTCAATGAATATTCAAATGCAGGTCTAAATTAGGATAAATCTAACACCAAAATCAATCAGTATATTCTGTTTTGACTCTTATCATTCAAGGGTTAAAAAAAAGTCAATAGCACTTCCTAGCACCAAATCTGTAATGTTATAAAATGGTAAGACAGATGTAATATAAAGGCTAAGCTGTTTAAAGAGTGGTTAATACTTACATGCAATAGAAATGAAGGAGTGATGTGATGTGGATGTGACAGGAAATGTTAGGAGAAATACACTGAGGTGGTTTGGCGATGTGATGGAGTGAGAGACTAACTGGGAAAGTGTAGGTGAGTGAGGTGGAAGGGGTGAGAGGGAGAAGGAGACTGAGAATGAGATGGAGGGGTGGAGTAGAGAGGTACATGAGAGGTGGGTGTAAGTTGGGAGGAGGGCAACAAAATAGCAGGATACAGGGCGACATGGAGGCGATTTGTTTGTGGCCACCCCTTACAAGATTAAGGCGTCTGGCTATAGATAGATAGATAGACAGACAGGTAGATAGATAGACAGAGATAGATAGATAGATAGACAGACAGACAGGGAGAGCAGATTGCGTGTCTCATCCAACATACTTGACAGAGTGACTTATGTGGTGCCACAGCTCAGACAGGATGCACAGCTCAGGGTCTGTGGTGGTCCATGTAGAGGTCAACCTGAGAACCACAAACTGATTAGTATTCATACACAATTCACTGAGAACCACAAACTGATTAGTATTCATACACAATTCACTGATATCCCAAACTGATGACCTTATCTAAGTCACAGATCACTACCAGTCTTTAGCCCAACATATAGCTGTGAGTACTAGCTGACAGTCACAAAAAATTCTGTCTATACATATTTCTCTATCTATAGCCAGACACCATAATCCCATAAGGAGTGACTGTTTGTCTTTGAATTAGTTGTTTTATGGGGAGGGGCACCAACCCTCCACCAATGCACTTGTTGACAGGTAAGGAAATATACATACATGCATTAAAACCCTGCACTGTTTCCTCTCAAGGAATCCTCATATTGATGTTGGCCATGGTACAGCCAATATTTTCTATGGACTGCAAGCCAAACCAAGTGCCAAAACCATCTGATCACTTCCCAACAGTTGCTACAAGATGATTGGTAAAAAGACATTAGAGATGTGTAATTAGATTTGAAACGATGTGACTCTCACTTGAACTTTGACTCTTTGTAAAGACAATTAGAAAAGATCATCAAATGCTTGTACTTGAGGGTGAATGTTTGCTGCCTAAGAGTGATGCTTGTGTTGGTAATTGCCAAGCTTGTAGCCACATTGCACTGTCATGGTAGTACCTACCAGGGTCAGGGGCTGGAAGAAGGGTGTGTTACCAGGACCCAGGTCCATAGGGAGTCTGTAAAATAAACCAATAGCTGCTTACTGTTCAATAATACATCATCTTAAAACAATAAAATAATAATAAAAATATACTGTAAATGTAAACAAATACAAAATGTATCAAACAACATGCCCAGTTAAATGACCCATACAATCATTCACATATCACTCAAGCCTTTGATATCTTTGCTCTACCATGCAAAATTATCTTCAATGCAAGTGCAACAATGCACCAACACCAGCCAATTACTGTACTGCCAACAATTGCTGCAAACCACATGAGGGGTGGTTGACAAGTTCATGGCCTAACGCAGAAGGAGATTAGCTATACAGTACAGTTTTCACTGAATGTGTGCAGTTCAATTTGGTGAATGACTGCACAGATACTTTGAAGTTATTGATTTGCTTTTCTGTTACATACAAACCTTGAAAGTCTGCAGTTGCTAAGAGAATATAAAATATCAGTCATTATGTAGTGATGCACTCCCTCACTGTCAAGAGGTATCATCCCTTAATGTGGCCATCATGTCCTTATGGATCTTCTTGGGTGATAATCCCTTGAGACTGAGGCAGCAGATGACTGTGTCATGGCTGATGTATTTCTTAGCAATTGCAGATTTTCAAGGTTTAATTGTCTGTAAGAGAATAACACATCAGTAACTTCAGAATATCTGCACAGTGATTCAGCAAGTTGAACTGCATACACATTCAGTGAAAACTGTACTGTATAGCTCATCTCTTTCTGGTTTAAACCATGAACTTATCAATCACCCCTCACATACTTTGCAGCAGTCTTTGTCAATACAGTAATTGATTGGTATTGGTGTACTGTATTGTCATATTTCCACTGCAGATAATTGCACTAATATGGTAGAGGCAGGATATCAAAGGTTTGAATAATATGTGAATGATTGTGTCCATAAAAAAAAATCTAATTAACAACTTCAAATTTCCAGTGTACTCTTTCAATGAACAGAAATACATGAACATTCAGTGAAAATTGAATAGCTCATCTCTTTCTACCTTAGGCTACAAACTCATCAATCACCCTCGTATATGATATGACTGTATGTGCCTCTGCCTACTTGTTTCTGTGTATGTGTATGTGATTGTGTATGTGACTAAATACTTGTGACTGTATGTGCCTCTACATATACTTGTGACTGTATGTGCCTCTACATATACTTGTGACTGTGTATGTGCATGTGAATGTGTAAGTGACTAACTACTTGTGGGTGGTAGTGTTCAGAGAGAGAGAGAGAGAGAGAGAGAGAGAGAGAGAGAGAGAAAAGCCCAGTTATTGCAAGTACAAATTATCACTGAGTTCTCACAATGTCTGGTATTTATAATATACAGTAATATAAAACAGTCACTAAATTTGGAGAAGCTAAATGCACCCTTCTCCAGCTGCCCACCATCCTCCTTTGGGGGGATCTGGAGGGAGCTGAGGGACATACAGTATACAGTACTTTATACAGGTATATATAGCCAGGTAATGTACCAGAACAGTGCCACCTTGTGGAGGCATCCCTCTCCAGCACCACTGCCTTAATATATAGATCCATCAGTCGTACCAGAAATTCATTCATTCATTCATTGCCAGACACCATGTATCCCAGACGGGGTGGCCAATGGCTTAGAGTTAATTGTTTTACAGGGAGGGGCACTAATCCTCCACCAACCCCACTTGACACGTAGGGATGCCAACAGCATCTGGTGTTCCCAAGCGGTCACCCATCCAAGTACTAACCAGACCCAACGCTGCTTAACTTCGCTGATGGCAACTAAATTATTACTTTGGTGGATATATTGAGACATCTGCTATACTGTATACAGTATTTCCACTGAGTACAGTAATAAATAGATGCCTAGTGGTGTAGTTGGTACAGCTCAGTTCAGTTAGTGCTGTGGCTTAATGGGCTACAGTTTGAGTTCCTGAGGTGGCTGAAGGCTTTTCTCTCATGTAGAATGCTAACATTGGCATAGGTTGGTCTCCTACCCTTAAATGTTCAGGACTATGGCAGCCTAACCTCTGGTCCTGAAGGGTCAATTTATGAATGGGAGTTCCTGTTTTGTATATACAGAGTGCCATATGAGTTCAACCCTTTCTCTGTGGCTGGTACAATGAAGTATTTTATTCAGACTAACACCAGATTTTGTTTCACTGATAAAAATTCTGGCAGTCCAAGCCTTCAAGGAACACATCTTCAGTAGCTGGTACACTTGTGAGTTATGACAGGCAAACACCGTATGATTTTGTTCAGTTGAAAATCCCTGACAGCTGTTGTTGTTGCCCCAGGCTCATCAGACTGAACCTGGTGGACTGCAGGCTGGAGCTGGCTTTCTCTCGTAGTCTGTTGTCCTACTTTTGAAGGATGGGAAAGTAATGAAGGGATGATCCTATAACCAATGAGTGGAGCCACCCAGTTAAGTTGGTGCCACCACATGAAGGCCTTTCTCTCCTGTAGCTACTGAAACACATACAGCACATGTAAGTTAATACCACATCATTCTTCCAGATAACCCCATCACTACAGTGATGAATTTTCAGTGTACAGTATTTCCTTCTACCACCAGGAAGGTTTATTCAGCTCAGGAGAGACTTTTAAAGCTAGTAGGGCTGGTTGTTCCTCTATTAACCCCTTTACTACAAGGATCCTCTTATAAAGTGGATAAAATTATCTGGTAGCAGCAACAATATAATAAAAATGATGTCCTTGGACTGAAGTGGTTAACAAACATTCTAATAATCAAAAGGTTAAATAAAAAACAATTCAACAGAAACTTTTTTTATAATAATCGTAGTCAGGCAGTAGTACAGTGTACAAAAGGCACTATGTAAGGCATAATCAAATGCAAATCAATATCTACAATTGCTGAAAATAAAAGAAGCATTTTTGAGGAATTATATTTTGCCTCTTTTGAGTAATATGAGAGGAAATATGAAGCTATTATCGCTAACGAGAATCCTTACAACCAAATACACAGATATGGCACTCTCACTTTTAGCTGCAATGAAATCTAAAGTGGTCACACACATCTTTGAAAACTGACGAAGTAAATAAAATGTTCCTAGCATTCATCAGCAAGTTATAGGTCTGCAGTACTAAATCAACAATCACCAGACACATTTATCATCATGCAACAGAACAACATAATGACATGGTGATAAAATGCCACAGTATGACTAGAAAAAGTGAGACAATGCAGTTCACTGAAGATGAAGGTCACAGACTTAAACCCTGAATTGTAAAGTGGAATGCATGCCTTCAATTTCTGACATTCAATTATGTGGAGAGAATGGAGAATGCGAGACTAACTAAGAGAGTATATGTAAGTGGGGTGGAGGGAGGAAAGGGAAAGGAGAGATTAAGGATGAGGTGGAGGGATGGGGTGTAGAGGTATGAGTGAGAGGAGTGTGAGGTGGAGTGAGGGCAATGTGACAGCAGAGGACAGAATGATTTGGAGATGATTCATTCATGGCAACTCCACCTGGGATTAAGGTGTCCGACTGTAGATAGACAAATAGATTTATGGGCTGTCTATTGCTATTAGGTGTGGTCAGGCAGCATCTCACATTTTGGAGTGCATTCAGAAATGATTGAGGATGGTCAAACATGGTCCACCTTCATCACATGCTTCAGAGATTATTGTCAAAAATTAAGAGTAAACATTTCACTCAGCAATAAAAGACTTGCACATGACCTTGTGAACGAAGAGAGAATGCTTTCTATACAGAATAATGAGAATGAGTCTTAGTATTCACCAAAAAAAAAGTTAACATATGAAACTGCAATCATTTGGAAATATTTATTCCATGTACGCTGCACAAATTATCATGATGCAATTTTAAAGTTCAATACTGTATCATAGCTCATGGATTCAACTCTGAGACATCAATTCAGTCAACTCCAAAGGTCTAAGATAATGCATGTACTGTACTGTATTTTAAACTCATCAGATTATTCAATGGTGCAAGACATTGAAAGCATATGGTGAGACTGCAGCCTCAAATCAGGGCCCTGTAGCCATCAGGTTAATAAACTTATCCCATATATCTGACGATTTTGTAACAGTGGCTAATGTACTATGGTTACAAGCCCACGCAAGCTCTGGAGTATACAGTATAACCATATAAACAGAAGATTAAAGAGAATGGAGGCCTATAATGTTTTTTTTTTTTTAACCTGACAAAGATCCATAATCCCTTTCAGCTCAGTTGATGGGCAAGTGTGGTCAGTTTAGAGGGCCAGTTTGATTAGCAAGAAAGGTGGCTCATTCATATCTCACAACTAAAGCTCAATGAATTTCTGCAACCACCATTTTTACAGTTGTGGGAGTGGCCCAGTTCCATCAGGTAATGCCATACCAACAACCTGCATGGTAGCCACCACCTGGTAAAAGTCAATTTGTTTTGAGGTATACCTAGTAAGTCACAAATATTATACCTGATCAACCAATGCTTTGCTATATTTACCAAGTACAGTACCAAACAGTTCACCAAGTGCTAATGGTGTTAAGAACTATGTCAAAAAATGAACTGACTTTTCACATAAGCCCAAGCAGAGACACCAGCTGATCCTAATGGCTACAGAGACCTTTGTTGCTACTAAATATGAGTCATGTATATCATGAGAGGAAGCTCAAACATATTTTTCAAAATCTTTGAAAGCTATTTTGCTACATCACACAAAGATATAATTATCACTGTACAAATTCTCTCTCTCTCTCTCATGCACGCATGCACGCGCACACGTGCGCACACACACACACACACACACACACACACACACACACACACACACACAGAGGGAGTACAGGGCTGAGTTTGGAAAGTTATGCACCTATGGTTACATTGATGATCTTTTACACACCTATTTATCATTTCCTTCATAGGTTCTGCGGAATACACATAATATAATATAACACACATTAAGTAGTCACAGTGTTAATCACGTCATATAATGGTGGATGGATTTTAAGTTGCAGTGCACATTGCCACTGCACCACATTCCTGAAATATTTAACCTCTTCCCTAAATTTATGCAGTTTAATGGCTGTATTAAAAAAACTGAGTGTGCAAAGGTATAAGCAAGGTTCCTGATTTCTAACATGCATTGATGGAACGCCTGTTGTTGCTAGATGTGATTAGTTTGCATCTCACATTACAGAGTGGTGTCAGCAATGGTACAGAAATGTCAGACATGTCCAATCATCATCACATGCTTCAGAAATTACAATACAAGTACTGTCAAATTTTTTAGGCTTCACCATTGTACATTCAGTTTTAATTATACAGCTCCAAGACTCAATTACTTGCTTAGATAAAATACATCTTGTTAACCAAAGGTGTGAATGGTTTATACAACAGGGCAAGACCAATTTAGCTTCTTCCTACTCTATAAAGCAGTAAAAGTAAAGCCTTTGCAGTCCTATGTATTACGTACACAGGAGATGAAAAGGAAGGATTTGGCACTATCATCCTAAATTTAAAGAATGTACAGTAAGGAACCATTATTATTTACGTTACCGAGTCTTCTTATGAATTCTTACACAGTCCATTACAAAATAAATTACACTCGGCTATGACCCAAACCTGCAATATCCAGCTCATACGCCCTAACTCTAACTGCATAACCTGTAACTATAGACTATCTGGGACCCAGAGAGGGATGCCTTCATGTGGTGGCATTGATATTACTGATTTGCTCCAATGCTTGGGTATATAAACATCCTTCAGCTCCCTCCCTATCCTCTAACTGGAGGATGGTGGACTAAAGGAGAACTTCGCCTTGGAGTCCCTAGGGTTTTATGTTCAGATGGGCCTGGGCTGCAACTACATGTACGTCTACTTCAGTCTACTCCATATATGAATTATACTCATAGTTACGGGTAGAACAGTCAGAGTGGGGAGGCAGAGGCAGGCATGGAAGGGTGTGAATCATGGCTGAGTATAGTTGTAAACTGGAGTGGTCTGTAGTTTCCTAATCATGTGGTCATATAATCATTATCTTACTTAACACTACAGCAGAACTTCATTTTACTGTGAATATGTTTTCATTCAACTGCTTCAATCTGACAAAGTATTTTCAATTTTTATTTTGACTACCTCTAGGCAGTTTCATTCAATTTAAGAGAGGCATTCTGAACTGGGAGGTTAGATATAGCTTTCATTAAATTGTTCAGATGAAGAGATCTTCCTATAACTGAACAGAAGCACATGATAATTTCCCTATTTGGAAAAAAAACAAAAAAAACAAAGTCATCTGACTGAATGGTAAAATATACATGTGTGAAGATCATGGCAGCATACAAAAAAAAACATGCATTTTTCTATAGCATAATCATCCTCTCCAAAGCTACTTCTTTGCAATTCACAACCTTTATGGCCTAAATTCCTTTACTTAACTTGATCTTTTCATCTTAAGGGTAAAGTCAATGTCAAAATGAGATGGCTGTGCTGATAACTGGAAGATGATGGCAACAGGGAATGAGGTTATGAAATGAATATATAATCTGGCAATACATGTAACTGATGTAATCTACTCTCACATCACAAGTAATGTAACATTCATTGCAATCTGACTGAGGATTAAAATTTCCATCTACAGAGGCATCATTCAGTACTATAAAATGCAGCCTCTTCCAAGATACCAAGTGTTCACTGAAGCAGTGCTATTCATTCAGCTAAGGTTGCACTTAGTCTATCTGATAAACATCTTATTGCTTGAAAGTTCTGACAGTCTCACACACTAACTGTCTAAGCACATAACTGGACACTCTTGCAAGGATAATGCAATGGCTGCAGATGAAAATAAACATTGATTTTGTTATTTCTGATTCAAAGTGTTTTTGCCATAAGTTAAATTAAGCAAAGTAATGCTAAAGGAGTTGGATGCATATGGTATGCCTTGCACGAGCAAAAGTTCAAAGACAGTCCCCAGCCATCATTGTGTCCTGCCTTCCATAGTATTTTATTTCCTCCCAAACATCGAAGAGTGTTCTTCCTTCCCATATTCTTTTGCTGCATACTTGATATTGCTAATACATAAAATATTTGATGTAACACTTTCCATCACCAAAGCTGGTAGGGAAGAATCAGTGATTCTTTTATTGTGATAGTATATATGAAATTTTCTCACCATAACTATTAGAATGCCAGTCATTTTTAGCACACTGGACCTGAATTCAAACTTCAGCTGAAGGAAACTCACTTCACAGTACAGCAGCAGGCAGGAAATTCATATTGATTTAATCACCACTGTTGCCCCCAAAAATGTCAGTTAGGCCTATGAACCATCACTGTATTACTATACAGCATACTGACTTGCAGCCAGACCAAGCTCAGGAAAAAGTACCTATGCTGTAAACTACTCAACTCAAAAAGGATGTTACCATGGTTAAGACACATTATCTAATCTAATCCAGACATGATGCTGTGTTTCCTCCAGCATTATGTAACTCCAATAACAATAGCATATGGACTGCTTGGGGAAAGTAAATAAACACATGAAATATCAACTGAATGTGAGTTCTGAGCTGAAAGGAGATAACATTCATAACCTCAGACTGTAAATGACCTTGATATGTTTGCCCACAACATATTGGCTTGGTCACACTGCCTACCCATCACTGACTGAACTGTTGTGTTGCC
The DNA here is from genome assembly GCF_032717465.1 of Coenobita brevimanus. NCBI lineage: Eukaryota > Metazoa > Arthropoda > Malacostraca > Decapoda > Coenobitidae > Coenobita > Coenobita brevimanus. The sequence continues at coordinate 25,740,919 of NC_137058.1, forward strand.
ATATGTGATATCTTAATGTACTAGGTAAGCAGATGACTCTTTTGATATATATACTGTACAGGGTGGTCCATATATTACACATCCCAATTCTTATGTGCTATGAGGAGGGCCCAGTCAGCATTACCTGCATCATATACTACTTTGTCTAATCCATTTCATAAGTTACAATGTTTGCTTCTTACATCCAGTGACTGCATGGGTGATTAGTAATTTCATGAAGCAGTCAAAATATCTGCACTACTCAAACCAATGGTCTTAGCCATCCCCACAACATACAGGACAGAATGGTGCAGTGTACAGACTAAAGCAAAGTAAATTACATTCTAGAGTTGGCCATATTTCATTCTTCATTTGCAGATTTAGGATTCACACAATACTCAGTCTATTTTCCCTGAATTGCTTAAGTCTACAGTACAGTATTCTAGGTGATGAAAATACGTATAAAGTCAAGGATGCTGGAGAAATATTTGCATTACATAAAAATTCATAACTTAATAATGCAGTCCTTACATATTGTAGCTGCAGCTAACATTTGTGCCAGTGCTCTAGTTGTTGTCAGTGTGTAAATGACTAAAGAATATATCATATAGACAATTTAAATATATCATTGGTTATGGACTATACATAAAATAAATATTTATATGTCTATTAATCTAAATACTTTCAGTAAATCATCTGATAGTTATAAACAAGTCTTTAAATATTCATCTGATGATCTTTTACCAGTATTCTATGGACAGATATGCAGCATAATGCACGCTAATGTAAAACAGTTAATGATTCAACATTAAGAACACACCTTTCTCATATACGCAGCATTAATCTCACACAACCAGAAACCTAGACCAGGAGATGATTATTAATGAAAACACTAGGAAATATGTGACGAGGATGTAATGACAAAGCTTTACAGGCAGGAGAAAGAATTACAGCACTGTACAGGGCCTAATGTCATCCAACTGCTCATCACTCGACCAGCGAGAAAGCTTGAAGAAAATCCAAAGTCAGTTGATAATGTTGTGCCTTCCCAGAAAGTGATATTTCCATAAGTGGGTACAATTCTTCCATATATGTACAATCTTTCGCAGAAGTACAGATGATACTCAGTCACAATCTCATTCACAAAGTTTTCAGATTGTGGCAGAAATCTGATCATATTCATCATCACCTTCATCCTGACTCTTCTTCCAACATAGAATGTGGAAGGCATGATCAAGAAATTAGGAAAGAGAGGTAGGGAAGTGCAAGATCTATCAAGAGTACATCAAGTGAAACTGGGAACACAATGAAAAGTGTACAGTGAAATGGGCAAGAGTGAAATAATTTGGTGATGCTGAAAACAGGAAAATGATGATAACAAAGGATAACTGTGCAGAGCAAGGAAGATAAGAAAGTATTCACTGAAAAAGATGAGATTAGGGGAAAATAAAGTAAAATGGCATCATCCAGTCCCATAATATCCCTATGAGGTGTGGGAGGGGGTCCATAGCTAGGATACAATAATCCAGAAAATTTTGGATGTAGAACTGAAAATTGAGGAAGTTTTCATTTCTGAGGTATTACTGTAGTACAGGGAAAGGTGGAAGAAACGAGATGTCAATGAAATGGAAGATAGAAAGGTATATGATAGAAGAAAAAAAAAAGCATGAAAGAAAAATGATAAGTGGTGCATTCAACATAGTACAGTACGGCCAAATGATTTCCATTAAGGAAACCGTTTACTATGCTGGGTAGAACTGTATGGGGGTTTAACATGTGGCCTACAAGGGTTTACATCTGAGGGGTGATTGGGTTTTATGGATCGCATACTGCTACTCAGGGAAGGTGATGAATTACTCTTGCTTAAATTGTGTGGAATAAATCGCCTAGCCCTGAGCCCCCACAGTCTTGATGGGGCAATAAAGGATGGATGATGGATGGGTGAATAGATGCAATGAAAAAAAAGAAAATGTGAAAATCAAAAGGGACAGTGTTTACTTGTAAGGTCTTTGTGGTAGTGAGATGTAGCAAGAAACCATGCAAATGTTAGTGGCAGAAAGCTGGAGAACACTGAAGTCAGCATTGTATAAAGGTGAAGTCTTCTGGCATTGACCCTTTCACTGTGGTTAATATACCGAAGAATTTATTTAGGCTAACATGGGATGATTTTGTGCAACTGAGAGAAATTCAAGTTGTCAGTGTTTTTAATATCACTTGTACAATCATTTCCCTGCTTTTGGTACATCCAGGCATTGTATTTAGGCTTACGCCAGATGATTTGGGTTCAGCTGAGAGAAGTTCAAGTGGTGAAAAGGTCAAAGCCTTCAACAAAAGGCCACCAGCTCTATTCAAATAATACACCATCAGCCAGACACATGATTATTATAATATCCGCACAGTAATTTCTCACTTAACAACATATGTTTTCCTTAAAACTATTACGTTAAGTAAAAACCAGCTAAGTGAAGGATGTGTTATAGCAACAAAGGATATCTTTTCAGTTAAGAAAAAAAATTTCATGGCTGTAAATCTGCAAATAAGTGCCAAAAAGTATTTAATGTTGTGACTGGAAGTGTCTGTACATACTGTTACATCAATATCATCATCATCATCACCATCATCCTGACCTCTTTATCCCATGTAAGGATGGGGTCAAGACTAGATAAGTAATGCAGTATAAAGAAATGAGCAATATTTTGGGATAAATGCTTGTGTGAGGTGCATTAACCCCCATCCTTCACTGCACATCCTGATCAATTAATAATGAACAATGGTGTGCTTGTGAAGTGTTCCTATACTGAAAGCCTATTAAACAAGAGACTGACCAGGACAGTGTATGTGAGTGAGGTGGAAGGGGAGAGAGGAGGGGGAGAAAGGGTGGGGAAGATCAAAGACGAAGTGGAAGAATGGGTGGAGAGGTGTCAAAAAGAGGGAGGTGTTGAAGGGAGGACAGTTTGTTTGTGGCCACCTCTTCACATATTAAAGCATATGGCCAAAGACAGCTATATAGATAGACAGATAAGCAGATAGATAGATACATATATAGACAGACAGACAGACAGACAGACAATACAGACAGATAGATATAAATAGACATGGATAGAAGATACTGTTAAATGAGGAATTACTGTACTGTATTTAATTACCTAACTGTCTGAAATGCACGCAGTATACAAATATTCATAATAATAAATATGTAAACACAAAGTCATCCCTATTCTTTGTTACTTACAGTACAAACAGTGTGCTATGGGAAATATATATATGTAAATATATATATATATATAAACTAAGTAACAACATAATTTCTATAGATATATATTTTGAATTAGGTACACCATATGATTCTGGTAAATTTATGCCTTTCATTGTTTCTACTGCAAAATTTTCTCCAATACTTCTTCTAACTCAACTGTTACTATATCATCATCATCATCATCATCATCGTCCTGACCCTTTCTCCCACTTAAGGATAGAGTGAGGTAGGATCCACACACATGACAGTACATATTCAATACTAATATTCCTTTTTCACCCCTTACATTAGTTACTTTCTATCCCTTTATTTCTCTAATTACAGTAAACCCACTTTAAAGCAAACCTTGAGTAACTGAATTTGAGCTTAGGCAAATTCTCTGAGCCATCCAAGCAATCTCCTTGTAATCCAAAAAAAGTTCAGTGTATATGGTAGTCAAAGCCGATGGACAGACAACACAAGACAGCTTGGGTTGTGTTGGAAAGAACGGGAATGGTAACTGTCAATCCCATTTTGTCCCATTCAGAGTACAGGGGCCCAAAACTCGGCTGTTGTAGTCCTGACCATATAAGGGTAGGAGACTGACCTATGTCTCTGGTAGCATTTATATGACAGAAACACCTCCTGACACATACAGGACTCAAACTTTAGTATGGAAGCCACAGCCTTTCTGACCTGAGTGTTCTACCAACAGACCACTAGGCATACAGATGCACCACAGATAATTACAGTTTACAATCATTATGGATTTTGTGTTTATGGAACAAACTTAAGTAAGTTGTGTATGGCATAATATGACATGTGGGTTTGTAAATTAGGATGACTGAAAAACAAAGTATTGGATTAAATGAAATTTCAGATTTAATGACCCACTGTTCCCCTAAATTGGCTACTTATATAGAGGGGTTATTATTCTAATTATCTTTCTTCACTTTAAACATTAGCTACATTTTATCCAAATCAAACACAGTATGCACCAGATTTGAGGAAATTTCAGATTCAATGACTCCACTGTACACCTAAATAGCTTGTTATATAAAGGGGTTACTGTACTAATATTCTTTCTTCACTCCACACATTACAAGAGGATATACGTAAAATTCTAAGTTTCACTGCACACTTTATCTAGCTATGGTACTTTTTACTCCTCTATTCCTCTGTTTTAGGAGGCTTGATCCTCGTATTTCCTTTGCACAGCATCACCCTCATGTAAGCCTCCTGGGTGAGGTGATAGTCCCTGTAGGGGGGATAGAGGGCTGACTCCAACTGCTTAAGGTTCTCCGTCAGAAGGGACTCGGCCTTATCCAAGTTGTAGGCCTCCATCTCTTTGCAGGCAGCCTTGAATGTCTGCTCGGAGTTCTGTTGTGGAGTTTGAGAAAAGGAATGTATCGCTAGCTGGGTATATTAAATCCTAATATTATGATGAATCTGAAAGTTCCTGCTACATGTACTTTGTGCTGCACCTCCCTGGAACAGTGGTAACCATCCAATCTTGCCTTCCAATTCAATCAAAATACAATAAACATCAAGATAATCCTACCTGTAAGTTCTTGAGCGCAGCCATTATGTTGGTCTGGTCTCCACACTTCTCGCATTTGACGATGGGCAACATCTGGGTCTCTGAGTTGATGGGCAGTGAACCTTGGCACTTGTGGCACTTGAACTTCATCACTGAGTTGTCCATATTGCGGTACATTGGCCAGTCATGCTGGCATGCCTGCAATGACAGTTATGCAGTATAAGTTATATGGCAACTGACAACACTTTCTTCACAGCAAAAGCACCAAAGATGTAGCTTTATATCATGCAACCCCATTATGAAGAAAGTTGGTTGTTGTGGCCCCTTGCTCAATTGAATATGAACCTGTGGGCTACAGGCTGAAAATGTCCCTCTCCTCAAGTCCACCATCATATTTTCAGGGTACAAGCCAAATGGTTTCCTGTACACCAGGCAACCATTTACTACTCTGGGTGGTAACCATATAACCAAATTATGGCACCAGGTGGTTTAGTGGGTAATTAAAGAGCTCCAATTGGATTGAGCCTGGGCAGGTTTATATCCATGGGGTGGTTGGGGTTTACTGCTCACATAATGCCACTCAGGGATGAGTAAGGCTGGTCAGTCTTATCCTAAATGTCAGAACCAACTTGCCTAGCCCTGGGCTCCTATGCTTCTCATGGGGCAACACAGGATTAGATGATGATGATGATGATATAGGGAGGGAGCTGAGGGATGTTTGTGTGGCAATGGAACGTACTGGTGTTGTGATGAGGAGAGGTAGACTGAGATGGTTTGGGCATGTTCAGAGGATGGAAGATGATAATTGGGTTTGGAAGGTGAGAAGTGTCGAAGCTGGGAGTAGCGCTGAGAGAGGCAAACTGAAAAAGACCTGGAACGAGGTCATAGTGTGTGACCTCAAGGATATGGGATTGAATAGGGAGGCTGCCAGAGATGAAAGTAGCATGGAAAGCTATGATTAGGTGACCAAGGCTGATGCATGAAAGCACTTTGGAGAATTTATAAACTAAACGATGATACAATACGAATTATACGAACGTACCTCCAGATGAATTTACTTAGCTTAGGGAAGATTTCCAGTAGTGAAGAGGTTATTGAAGGCTATATTTAATCACAACAATCCAGATAAACTCTCTTAAGCTGAATAAAATCATCTAGTGGTATAATAAAAGAATATACTGTAAAATACATAATCAGAGTGAAGTGGTTTTATCTGATGAAAAGACTAGACTTAGTTTTAATTCTCAATACAGGGTACACTGAAAAAGAAATGGCTGGTATTATTATCCCTTCAGTCCAAAGATTTAAATTATATGTTATTCTTGTTATCTTCGGACTAATGGACTGTGCTGTATTTATGCTGAGTGCAAGATGGATGTGTAGTGCCCTCTTGAATGACAGGCCTGATGAGATTAGGACTGTGAATGAAGCGTTGAGAGGAAGGATGGGACTTGAATGTATAACCGTTGTGATGAGAAAGGGTAAATTGAGATGATCTGGGCATGAGGAGAGGATGGAGAAAGAATGCTGAGTGTGGAGGGTGAGAGGTGTTTAATGCTGTGGGCGGAGTTGCAAGAGGCAGACTGAAAAAGGCTTGGGAAGATGTCACAGAGTTTGACCTTAGTGATAAGGGATTGAATAAAAAGACTGCTAGAAACTGGGTAGCATGGACAGCTGTCAATGCATACAACCATGTTGGAGCCTTATAAATGAATGAATGAATGATCTCACCATAAATATTTGATCTGGACAGGTTAAATATAGTTCTAACAGACCCTTTCATAACAAAATCTCTCTCATACAGTTAATAAATCACCCAGAAGTAGCAAGAATATACTAAAACATGTAATCTGATTGAAATTAACCCCTTTAATTCATTTTTTTTTTCACTAATTTCTTGCTATTTTCTTCCCCCATGGAGAGACATTTTGAAGTGAAAGGGTAAGATATGGCATCACATTCACTTAGCCCTTCATTAAAAGAGGTGTCCCCAGGGCAGAACATAGTCACCTGATTGTACAGAAACATTAATACAGCCAAGGTACTATGTCATCCGATTCAAGGGGTTAAGAAAAAAAAATGAAAAGGAATCCATACCTCGCACTGACACTCAAACCAATATCTGTCAGCCAGTTCCAGTCTGCGGTTACTCCTGTCCTTGGAGGTGAAGCTCTGACCATAATTCTCTGGTAGTAGTTCCCCTTTCTTGACATTTCTGATGGCCTTTGTGATCACCTGAGAACCACTGAAGTACCTGTTGATTAAAGTTGCAGTGAACTCAAACATCAACAGTACTGTATCCTTTTCACCTTAATCTGGCCTAAATTTTCATAATTTGTAGCTTATTTTACATAGTTCAGAGGCAGAATAAGATGATACTGAGGCTGTACACCATTTCCATAGCACTTATTTGTAACTACCTTCATAATCTAGTATATTACAGGTACAGTATTAATCTCTGATTATAACCCTGCATTCATGGTAAATAGATGGCAATTTTCAGTCAGGTTAGAGTAACAACACTATAAGATATCCTTTGTGAACTGAATAAAGTCTGGCAGCATCCTAATTAAAATGAAAAAGAAAGTTAACAGTGTGAGATGTGGGCCCATTGAGTTACTATCAGTATTTCAGGTGATCTTAAAAAACTCTGTATTCCCATTCAATGGTTTATTGAGGAACCCAAGGTGTTACACCTATTGAATGTAGCTGCTTTCTATCTTTCATACAATCTTTCAGGGCGCAGGTATAGAGTTTCCTTTGTGTGTTGCTAAATGTCACTCCTAGGCTGTTTACAGAATGGTCTGCTGTTCTCAGCCCTGACTCACAGATGGGTCAGCACAAAATATCTAGTTGCTTATACATAAAACAGTCTGAAGGAGTTAATTACTCTGTAATCCCTCCACTCTTACAACCAGCCTGCAACTGGAAAGAATTTGAGTTTGATTCCTGGGCTGGTCAGACTTCTGGATAAAGTTTGTTTCCCCTATATCCCTGTTTACCCACCAATACATCTCTATGAATTTATTTGTAATTTTGGTGTTGTGTGTTCATGTTTCTGGTGCTGAATAGGGACATCTTTATGTGGTGGCACTGATATAAATGGTTGGCTCTGCTACCTGGTTTTACAAACTTACCTCAATTCCCTCCCTATCTATCTATCTATCTATTGCCAGACGCCTTACTCCCATAAGTGGTGGCCACAAACAAACTGCCTCCATGTCGCCCTGTCCCCTGCCATTTCTCTGCCCTGCTCCCAGCTCACACCCCTCTCTCTTATATACCTCTCCACTCCATCCCTCCATCTCATCCTTGGCCTCCCCCTCCCTCTCCCCCCTTCCACCTCACTCATACACTCTCCTCATCAGTCTCTCCCTCTCCATCCTCTCCACATGGCCAAACCACCTCAATGTGTTTCTCCTAATGCTTCCAATCACATCCACATCCACACTACAATGCTCCTTCACTTCTTCATTTGTCAGTCTGTTTCTCCATTTGAGTAATTCCACCCCTATCCCTAAATAAAAAAATGGTGGACTTTCGGAGAAGGGCAAATTCAGCCTGCAGTCTATCAGGTTCATATTCCCAATGAATCTTGGGCTAAAAATACTATTACTACAGTCAAGAGGCATTGACTGTAAGTTGCCTTCTTTTCCTCCACTCACCTAACTTGTGCACTGTGGCAGGAGTGGTTGAAGAGGGCAAGGGATGGGTAGATGGCTGCTCCTAGGGACTCGTTTTTGGCACCGTCAAATGTCTTGGGTCCCAGCAACACAAATTCTGACACCTCATGAGCATTGAACTGAATGATCTGGGAGTAAAAGATAAAGTTGAGAAAAACAATGAAAGTTTCTTGTTAATAATTATGATTTGAGAGTACAAGAGGCAAATGAGCAAAGAAGTGAGAGAAAGGAGAGCCTCTGGTAAGTATTTATGAGTGTGAGAAAGGAGAGCCTCTGGTAAGTATTTATGAGTGCGAGAAAGGAGAGCCTCTGGTAAGTATTTATGAGTGCGAGAAAGGAGAGCCTCTGGTAAGTATTTATGAGTGAGTTCACTAAGTGAATTTTAGTTTGACTTATTAAGCATTTTACTTTCCTGAGTTTGTACCCACTGTACACAATGGGTACAAGCTTAATGGAGTTTTGCACTGTTTAAGTGGAAGAAATAACACAAAGTACTGAAACAGTGTTTACTGTGAAGCAACAACAAACACATCTTCAATATGTAAGTAAAATTTCTTTAAATTACACATTACTGGTCAACAGTATAAACCATCAAAACCATACCAGCTGTTAGAGGAAAGTTCATCACTTGAAAAGTGTGTCAAATAGCTCTTTCAATCTGATGTATTTTTAATCTTATTCTGGCTGTCTCTAGATTATTTCATTCACCTTAGGATTGAGTTTCTAATCTGAAGAGTTTACAAATAGCCTTCATTTACCCTTTTGCTACTTAGGCACTCTCATAAATTGAAATAAATCATCTTGTAGACAAGAAACATAATGTATGTGACTGTAGGCTGGCTTCTGAAAGGTGAGTGAATTAGTGTAAGATGTAGTTGACTAGGCATGCTGCTGATTTTATTACTCTCTGCTGTGTTTTTCTCTTTTCTTGTTTTCTAGGCCCTATCTCAGTCCATCCATCAGTGGGAAGAAAAAGTCAGGATGATGAATAAATGTCACTGTACTGATTGGTTTACATAAGCATTTTCCCTACACACTCCCTGGATGATATGAGGGAAGAGCAAGTGCTTGAAATACATCTGAATTGAGATCTACACACTCACCTGCAGGAAGCGCAACAAGAGTCCACCGGCAAATGCTTCAGCATCACTGATCTTGTCACCTTCATGGGGAACAAGCAGGTTGGTTTATACAAGGTGGCAGTAGAGCCATAAAAACAAAAAACATGTATCACTTTCCTTGTTACCATAGTGTCATTCATATTCATCCATCCATTATTTAATCCTTAGTTGGCTGCCCTCCACTGCTGTTCAACTTGGCATTTGAAACACTGTTGAGAGAGTTTATAAGTGGTATACCTTTGGAGCTGTTACATTACCTTGGGTACTGTAAAACTGTGATGTTTTATTTCTGATTACTTAAGCATTAAGGAAGTCAGAGGGAAGTTTGTGAAGTGGAGGGATGGGAGGAAACACAAGGACTGAAAGTTAATACAGGACTGTACTAGTAAAACAAAGGCCAGGGCCAGGAAGTGAAGGCAATAATACTGTGGAACTGGGTGTCTGGCCCTGTACTGTCTGTGAAAGGGAGTTGATAGAAATAGCATCTTGTGTACAGGTTATAATGGCAAATCCATATGATGCTGTGATGTTAGAGGTAGACTGCAGGATAAGATAAATGTCCCATGTGCAGCTCTGCAATACACAGGGTCTATCCAGGCTATGGATAATAGAATGGAAACTGCTGACTGGGATGACAGCTACTTCGAATGTGTGGAGTTTTGTGACCTGGGGAACATGTTGAGTGCAGGAGGAGGAGCAGAGGTTAGGTCCAATGCCAAAACGAGAGGTGGATGGAAGAAATTCAAAGAACTTGCCTCTCCTGACCATGAAGGAGCTCTCCTTTAATGCTACTGGTTCATTTACTCATTTCATTCTCTACAATATATTCACGGGAAGTGTTATGCTGTATGGTCCTGAGACTTGGCTGTAAAAGGTTACATGACAGCTGGAATACACAGATATGAGAATGCTGAGTTGGATGAGTGGAATCTCACCAAGTATCAGAACTAAGAACAGTCTGTTGTGAGAGAGATTTGGTATACGAAATATAAGACATGAGATTCAAGTAGGTAGGCTGAGATAGTGTGGACATATTGAGAGGAGAGTGGGGATAAGGATTAGTTGGGAAGAGTCACACATGTGAATGTGGAGGGATGGAGGTCCAAAGGCAGACTGAGATAGATGTCAGGTGAGGTCCTGTGTGGAGATTTCTAAGCTGGAGGACTGAGCTGAGAAATGGTTCAGATTATGGCACTGAAAAGCTACCATTATATAAAACAACTACACATACTAGCATGGTTAATGGTCTCTAAATGTAAGTGCATGCATATGGATGGATGAATATTAACATCATTATGGTAACAGGGAAAGTGACTGAGAATTCAAAAAGTTTCATCATATATTATCTGTTTTCAGGAGATAAATGGATATTTAGATCATTCTGTTATTCATAGTTCTATTATAATGAAATAACTTAAAAGAACTCACTCTGCAAGAAAGTAAGTGTACAATCAGTTTTAGAAAAAAAGAATGAGATGTTCCACACAACACTAGACCAGAATATGACACAATTTATTGTTAATGAAGTCTTTTTATCAGTGCACCTTGACCAACCTTTATCCTTAAACAAGGGGTAAGCTGTTGCAAAAAGGGAGGTCTGAGTAAGTCATCAGTATACCTTTCATCATCTCAAACAATGTTATCCACATGATACATATACAGCTTCTCTAACTGCTGTGGAAAAATCTTGATATAAAGACAAAAACTTAATACTATGATCAATATTCTAACAGATGAACAATATTCTAACAAAGATAGTTAAGTACAAGTCTGATTCAATATATTTGGATATCACAGTGTTAGTAAGCTAAGAACAATTGAGATTCAATTTAAGACTGGCATGGAAATTTCCAGCCTACTAAATTTTCCTAAAAGACAGCAATTATTTATCGCTTAACTTCTACTAAACACTTACTGGAGCCAGATCCTTTTCCATCAAAGTATTTGGTTTTCTTAAGGGCCTTGATCTGGAAGCAAACCATTACGGTGCGGTGGAAGAAGTCTTCAGGTGTGCGGTGCTGGGAGTGGCAGACCAAGTTGAACAGGCGTAGGAAGTCTTTAGGGTTGTATATCTCTTTGTTGTTTGTAACATCCTGTAGAAAATACAATAGCATCATCATCATCATCATCATCATCATATGCATCATCCTCATACTTAGCCTCCTCCTCTTCCTCCTCCTCCTCCTTAACAACATTATCATTATTACCATCCAGCTACCATTAGACTCTTATTACACTTAGCTGACCAAGTGTATAAAGCCTTTAAAACTGTATATGACTTCAATGTCTATAACATCCTGTAGCAAAGATAAAATATGAATAACTACTAACAATCAGTCTGGCACATAAATTCTTCAGTTTACGTCAAAAATCAAATCCATATCCATTTACAGTATTGGGTAAGACTATGGCCAAAACCACAACAGAAACTTCATATCAATGCCTCACCTCCAAATTCTCCTCTGTGAGCCTGTCCCTGTGTTCAAGAAAGAAGGAGAGTGGGTACTGTGTGAGAAGCCGCAGTGCCAGGAAGCAGTTGATGGACATTCCTGAGCCGATCAGTAAGTCTAGGATGGGGCACTCAATGGTGTGGAAGTAGGATGCCTGCCGACACTCCACTGAACAGAAGAGTACACTGGAACACTTCTTGCAGGGAATTGGGGCTTTGGTGCTGTGGGAAAAGTGACAAAGCAATGTTAAATAGGATAGGAAGTTTACATACTTTTTTTTTGTCCAAAACTAGTGCCTTCATGTTGTGGGATGACAAAGCAGCAATAGATTGGGCTGCGATTGGGCCATCTCAGGTTAGATAGGATGATGTTGGGGAGGGATACCTTCATGTGCGAGGTTATACAGAAGTCCCTCAACTTCCTCCCTATTCCCCCAAAAGAGGATGGTGGACTGTAGGAGAAGGGCAGTTCAACCTGTAGCCTACCAGTTTCATGCTTACATGAACTTGAAGCCACAACAGGAAGCTACATGGGGTAATGTACAATACCTGTACAGTACTGACTTACATATTTTTCTATAAGAAATGAATATATGTTAATAGAAAGTGACTTAAATACCTGCACAAATCAGTAAAAAGGTTTTGTATATTGGTGTAATTTGTCCGTACAGAACAGTATACAGTAGAGTGGTATGCAGTGTCTTGTCTTATGTATTATACAGTACACTGTACTGAGGTGGTAGTATGCTGGATAACTAAAGACTGCTATCTAATGTGAATCTTAACATAAATTTATCACAGTCATCATCCCACAACATAAACCCTAACATGGTCAGGATAACTCTAGTATTCTATCCCAGCTAATGCCAAATGATTTTATTCATTCCTGAAAAGTATCAACCCCTTGAAACTGGGAGGTATCCAGTACAGATCATTCTTAGTGCTACAAGGTGATTTAATTCAACTCAGAAATGGCTTCTCACACTGAAGAGTTTATTAGAGGTACATCTAACCTCTCCTGTTTGAAGAGTCTATCCTATGCTGAATAAAACTGTCAGAGGATGGTAAGATTAAAAAAAAAAAAAAAAAAAAAAATCCCCAGGCTCAGTGGGTTAAGTGACAGTGATTTAAAAGACTGAAGTCACTCACATCTTGAAGCACTTTAGACAGTGTGTCCCATACTCCTCCCTGTTGAGGACAGCAGCAAAAGGCTCCTCTGTAACCAGAGTATCTCCTGGTTCAATGTCCTCTGCCGCTACTGCAAATCTTCCCATGCTGTTGTCGTAGCGGATTTCCACCTTCTTGCTGAGAGATGGGAAGCGCTCATTCGGTCCACCACACAACTCAGGAATTACTGGCGGCTGTTCAACATAGGTCTCTGGAATGTCTGGGGAGACAGTGCAAGGTATGGTTAGACCCTGTGAAAAATTGTATCATCAACATCCCTCCACTTCCTCCTTATCCCTTAAAATGATAATGAACACCAACAAGAAGTGCCAGTTCAAAAAATTGTCTTTTAGCCCCAATACTATGACTATGACCCATTTACTTCATACTGTCTCCTTCCAAACATCATAACTATTTTACCAAACATCTTAGTTACCTGGTGGTCTGGTGGTAGAGCTTTCGGGTCAGAGGAAACTGTGGCTTATGCACAATGGTTCAAATCCTAGAGCTGACTGGAGGTTTTTCATTCATTCATTCATCATCCAATCCTATGTTGCCCCATGAGAAGTGTAGGAGCCCAGGGATAGGCAAGTTGGTCCTGACATTTAAGATAAGAGTGACCAACCTCACTCATCCCTGAGTGGCATTATATGAGCAATAAACCCCAACCACCCTTTGGATATAAACCTACATAGGCTCAATCCAATTGGATCACCTTAATTACCCACTAAACCACAAGGAGCCGTAATATGATTATATGGTTACCACCCAGCATAGTAAATGGTTTCCTGGTGTACAAGAAACCATTTGGCTTGTCACTCAGTGTAGAGCCACCCTTAGGCAGAAGGAAGAGGAGAGAAAGAAGGAAAGAATGACATGAGAGAGAGTGTAATGTCACCCGAGGGCAGAAGAATGAGGAAAGATTGAAGGAAAGAAAGACAGAAAAGGAAGGAAAAATGAGAGGAAAAGGTAGACACCCAAAGCAGCACTATATCGAGTGAGAGGATCGTGAACGCCCCCACCTACCACATGGAGGTTTTTCTACCTTCTAAAATGTCAGTCTCGCACTCTTAAAAGTTCTGGGCAACATTAGTCTAGCCTCAGGTCCCTGTGCACTTAAGAGAGTAAAATGATGTTACCATTACCATGACCCTTACTTTCAGGTTAAATACAGAAAACTTACAGCAAAAAATTATATTGTATTGGAAAGGAATCTCAAATGGCAGTCATTCACTTACCCCAGTTTTTAACCACCTTCCCAGTTTCATACAGTTTCAGCCATTTCTGCAGCTCGGTCTGGAGTTCAATGCGTTTCTCTCTCTCCATCTTGGCCCAGTCCAGCCACTTGAGGGCCTGGCGATAGGCGTCACGGGCTTCCACATGCTGCTTCATGTGGGACAAGAGCCGAGCCTTCCTCTTGTAAAGCTTGTATTTCAGCTCCTGGGGAATGTGGATAAGATTTTAGTTCTGTACCTGTCAATCTATCTACAGTATCTATCTAGTTATCTATAAGACTAGCTCTTAACCTGCCCATCCATCTATCTGTCCATCTATTTATCTATTTATTTAACTACCCTGTACAGCCAAATGCCTTAATCTTGGAGAGGGTGCCCATAAAAAATCATCTCCTTGTCTCCCTTTTCTGTACCATCGAGCTGCTCCCTCCCCAACTTATATCATGCTCATTCATGTGAGTATATCTCTCCCTCCATCTCACCATCTCATCCTCAGTCTCTTCCTCCCCCTCTACATCAAAGCCCTACACTTCAGACCATAAGAGAAAAAGATTACGAACTATTGGTATATACAGGACATAGCGTTATAGAAAATAGGTTTTCTGCTTTGACGAGAAGGATGACAGTGAGAGGAGTGATGGAAAAGTATGAGGATAGAGAGAGAGGCGGATGGAGGAGGAGGAGGATGGAGACAGGGGTGGATGGAAGAGTATGAGGATGTAGAGAGGGGTGGATGGAAGAGTAGGAAGAGGGAGAGAGAAGTGATGGAGAAGTAGGATGGAGAGGTGTGGACTGAGGAGTACGAGGATGGACAGAGAGGTGGAAGGAAGAGCAAGAGGGTGAGAGAGGGGTGGATGGAGGAGTGGGAGGATGGAGAGAGGGGTGGATGGAGGAGAAGGAGGACAGAGAGAGGGGGTGGGTGAAAGAGTACCAGGATGGAGAGAGAGAGAGAGAGAGAGAGAGAGAGAGAGAGAGAGAGAGAGAGAGAGAAACAGAGAGAGAAAGAGAGAGAGAGAGAGAGCAGGAAGAGAAGGAGAGAGGGCTGACCAGTATGGGTGTTGAAGTGGGCAGACCATATGGAGAGCGTGAGGGAGGGATAGACTGATAAAGACAATATACAAAGCACAAGTGGGGGGTGCCTGAAGGAGGGTGAAAAGAATGAGGAAGGAGAGAGATAAGAGTGAGAATGGCATGATAAGAAAAGAATGAGGAAGGAGAGAGATGGCAGATAGAGAAATGGACAGGAAGAAAAGAATGAGTACGGGAGAGACTGATAAAGATAATATACTAATAAAAAGTGGAGATTGATAAGAGTGAGGAAGGATAAAAATAACAGAATGAGAGAGACATAATAAGGATAGAATGAATGAGGGAGAGACAGGTAAAGATAGACAGTAAGAAACAAATGATTCAAGAAGCATGCGGAAGTGGGGTATATCATCTCCATTTTCTTCCAACTTGCTATCACCAGACGATTTTATGCATCTTAAGACACACCCTAAGGACTGAACGGGTTAATGGAGGCTACAAGAAACCCATCCAGCTCGAAAAGTCTCTCCCATGCTGCAGAAAACCGTCTGAAAGTAGCGAAAATCAAAATGTAAAATGCCATAAGGTGATTAGATATTACTGACGTCTCTCTGCTTACCTGTTCGTTTTCCTCTTCAGTTCCTATTGTCTCTTCCATCTATAGTTCATTCACTTTAACTTGGCAGAGATTTTCGTCTTTTGCAGGTAATTTTCCATAGCTCAGTGGCAGAATGTGAAAAGACTAGGCTCTAAATTCTTCCCCAAACACTTCTTCGTGACTAGCACCATACTCTAGTGTTAATTTCTTGTTACAGTTCAGTGGAAGAAGACAGTACTACGGTTCTACATCCTTACCATGAAGAGATGAGAATTATAGACCAATTATGAGTGAACAGAGTATAACTAACCCCTTCCATAGTCACCTAATCCACCACAACCACCACCACCATCACCACTACAACCTCCACCACTACTACTGCTACTACTACTAGCAACAACAACAACAACAATAACAACTACATCTACTACTACACGCTACTACTACCGCTACTATTACTACTACTGCAGCAACATGAACAACAACAACAATAGCTACTACTGCTGCTACTACTACTACGACTTCTGCTACAACAACAACAACAACAACTACTACTACTACTACTACTGGCAATTTCAGATCAAGTCTAAGTGAACTGAGTATAATATGTAAACTAAATCATCAAGGCAGAGATGTTACGAGTCTCACAAGTAACCCACCCCTTCCCTAGGGACTCCCACGCCCCCTCATCTCCGGGTAGCGGCGTTCAAGGACCTAAAATGATAAACCAAATCGCTAAGGGAGAGGTTTTACGGAGTTTCCACGTGATATTCTAGGTCCAAAAATAATATACAAGCCAATAGACGTAAACAAAATCGCTAGGGAAGAGGTGTCATAATAAAAGCAAACTAAATCGCTATGGGAGAGGTGTTACGGATTTCCTACGACCTCTCACCTTCGGAGTGATGTTCCAGGTTCAAAAATAATATACAAGACAACAGACGTAAACAAAATCGCTAGGGAAGAGGTGTCATAATAAAAGCTAACTAAATCGCTATGGGAGAGGTGTTACGGATTTCCTACGACCTCTTACCTTCGGATAGTGGTGTTCCAGGGCCTCGTCTATGTCCCTAACGCAGTAGTTGTATTCCCGGAGGTGGTAGAGGGCGGCTGAGCGGTTGGCCAAGCATATAGCATAGAGGGTCATCTTCTTGGGATCTGCGCATTCCTCTGTGTTGAAGGAGTAAGGTGAGTTGCGGGGAAATTTGGCTGAGAGAGAATAGAGAAGATAGATGGGAAACAACTGGAGGAAAAGCATCGAGAAGACAGAGAGAAAATAAATGAAGAGGAAAAAGAATGATGATAGAGAAGAGGAAATGCTGAGGAATACAGAAGATACACAAGAGAGAAATTACAGTAAAAACGAGATTAAAAATAATACAGGAGATAAACCAGAGGAAATAAATGAAGAGTGAAAATAGATAGACGAGAAAGGAAGGAAGAGAGAGAAAGGAAGAAAGGAAGAAATGATGAAAGAAAGAGAAAGACAACATATAAAGGAAATATCAATAAAGTAGAACAGTAGCCAGCAGAAGTACAGTATTACACCAAGTGAAAATATTAAAAGAGTATTAAAGAATATTCAGCTTCATACATCCACCCTGAAGTCGGCAAAAGAAATACGGTAGTGGAAAAAAAAAGAAAAAAAAAAGCCCATAGCTCTCTTAAATGGCAGCTAACATCGGTGAATTGAAGCTAAATATTTATGCAACGTAAGAAGAATCACATAAGAAACACATAAAAACCAGATACCACATGAAAACAAAGTATCAGTTAAAGTTATTGTTGCTACGCCTGTGATTCTGCAAAAAATAGCCACAGTTTTTTAAAAGGCAATAATATATCTGCACTTGTTAAAAAGAGTAAGTGTAATCTTCAAAAATAATAATAAAAAAAGTTTAAAGTCCCTACCTTAATATTTACGAGGCAAAAAAACAATATAGAAAATGGGTATGTACAGTCGCGGACATAAATTACGTTCCAACTCCTGACGATAAATTACGGGACTGAACAATGCCCTTCAAAACACAGCAAGGAAATTATCTATCTATATATCTATCTATTGCCAGACGCCTTAATCCCGTAAGGGGTGGCCACAAACAAATCGCCTCCATGTCAAACCAGGAAATTT
>NC_137058.1:25774085-25786585 GCF_032717465.1 Coenobita brevimanus
TACACCATTTCATCACTACAAAGAAAGTAAACAGTATACAAACATTAAACACTACAAAAACATCACTACAAACAAACAGATACCAATGGATCACTTAAAAAAACATCGGCATTTCAAAACATCACTACAAACAAACAGAATAATATTAAATAATAATAATAACATAATAATAATAATAATAATAATAATAATAATAATAATAATAATAATAACTGAAGTAGCAATAGTAACGTAGAAGTACTTGTAGTAATAGTAGCAGTAGCCATAGTAGTAATAGTAGTAGTAGCAGTAGTCGTAATCGTAGTAGTAGTAGCAGTAGTCGTAGTCGTAGTAGTAGTAGTAGTAGTAATAGTAGTAGTAGTATAGTAGTAGCAGTAATAGCAATAATAATAATAATAATAATAATAATAATAATAATAATAGTTTATATCCAAGGGATGGTTGGGGTTTATTGCTCACGTAATGCCACCCAGGGATAAGTGAGGCTGGTCACTCTCATATTAAACGTCATGACCAACTTGCCTAGCCCAGGGCTCCTACGCTCCTCGTGGGGCAACATAGGATTGGATGATGGATGGATGGATGGCAAACAGAAACCAAACATTCACCGGCAAAAACAAACAGACAAACAGAAACCAATCATAAACAAACATAAGCCAACTCAAACAATGCAAACAAAACAACAAGAGCACGCAAACAGGAACCAAATAGGCAAAATGGAAACCAAACAATAGCAAACAAACAAATCAAGAGCAAACAGAAACCAAACAACAGGAAAAAACAAATAATCGTAAAAAACACTCACAAGCAAACAAAAAAAAACAATCAAACAGAAACCAGGCACAAGCAAACATAAAAAATCAATCGCAAAAAGAAACCAAACAGTCAAACGCAAACAGAAAACAAACAATAAGAAACAGAAATCAACCAAAAGCAAACAAAAATAAACAATCGCAAGCAGAAACCAGGCACAAGCAAACAGAAACCAAACATATAGCAAACAGAAACCATCACATTACAAGCAAATAAACACTGTCACTACAAATCGGAAAGCACTTGATGCAAGAGAGAGAGGGGAAAACACACACACACACACATACACACACACACACACACACACACATGCACACACCAAGGCACAGAATACCAAAACTACTCATCAAAAAAACACCAGGGCAAGCAAGCAAACAGGCATATAATCAACGCCAAACTCAAAGCAAACACCAATCTACACGAAAAACGCTCAAAAAAACACAAAGCAAGGCTGTGAATTCAAACCAAACAGCGAAGCAAATAAGGAGAGCCTCTAACCAAACACCAGCCTACAGAAAGAAAAAAAAAACAGAGACCGCAAACCATAAAAACTAAGACGAAAAATTATGAACAAAAACACAAATAAAAACACATAAGCCCCTCTAAATATATAAAAATTGACTGCAAAGCGAAAAGCAATGATAAAAAGCCCCGAAAAATGAGAGGAAAGAAATCTACATATATTTTTTCCTTCATATCCTTTTCCAAATAGGTAAAGAAAAAAATTATGAAAGACCAGACTACTGACAATGACCTACAAAGCAACAAGAATGGCAAACCATTTAGGAACAAGACAACTACAAAATTCTGTATCCCAAAAAAGTCGATTTAAAAAGATACCAGAATAACCAGATAACTTTAATGAAATTTGAGATTAGAATAACAAAAAATGAATTAAGACAGAAAAACAACAAATAAAATATGATATGATGCTAACTACAGTCCGGTTCATGAAAGCTGGTGTTTATGCCCCGCCCCCTTCCTGGCGATGAAGCCCCGCCCCCTGACTGATATACGTGAAGAGATAATGCCACAGCTCTCTCCCACACACGCTTCTCACGCGCCTACAAGCTCACACCTTCTTATTTTACCATCTCCACATCATCCATTCACCCTTTCACCGGCCTCCCCCTTCCTCCCACTCCCTCCACTTCTCTGATCCATACACTTGCACCATCAGTTTCTCATCACCCATATCGCCATGCCACTTAAACACCCACCCCACCCTTCTACACACCATCCTCCCACCTGCCTCTCCCTTCCTTCCACTCCTTCCACTTCTCTGATCCGTACACTTTCACCATCAATTTCTCATCACCCACTTAAAACCACCCTGGTCTGTCCCTTCCACCAAACTGCGCACACTTCCACACACCTCTCTCTCTCAGACTCATTTCCCAACACGCCAGATCATCTCACCCTACATATGGACATCTGGCACTTCATTTCTAACATTTCCTCATCTGCTTCTACTCATACCTCTCTCTTACAGTGTCATTTCTCACCCTGTCAAATCATCTCATCCCACATACGTACATCTGACACATCATTTATACATTTATCACATTTCCACGCCTGCTTCTACACACCTCTCTCTTACAGTGTCATTTCTCACCGTGTCAAATCATCTCACCCCACTTAATACACACTTGGCACTTCATTTCTTACATTTCCACCCTTCTCTTGTTCCTGTCTCTCATGCGTCTATCCCTTACCAATACAGCATTTCTTTATCATATGTTTTTATATTTAGGAATTACAGGATACAAATCAGCTACAAATCCACAACACTCATCAGTTTTAACATCTATCTATCTATCTATTGCCAAAGCCTTAATCCCGTAAAGGGTGGCCACAAACAAATCGCCCCCATGTCGCCCTGTCCCCAGCCATTTCACAGCCCTGCTCCCAATTCACACCCCTCTCTCTCATATACCTCTCCACACCATCCCTCCATCTCATCCTTGGCCTTCCCCTCCCTCTCTCCCCCTCCACCTCACTCACATACACTCTCCTCGTCAGTCTCTCACTCTCCATCCTCTCCACATGGTCAAACCACCTCATATGCCTTTATATATGGGAATTACAGGATACAAATCAGCTACAAATCCATAACACTTCAGTTTTAATATCTGTCTATCCATCTATTGCCAGACGCCTTAATCCCGCAAGGGGTGGCCACAAACAAACCGCCTCCACGTCCCCCTGTCCCCCGCCATTTCACTTCCCTACTCCCAGCTCACATCCCCAGACTTAAATAATCAAAATTCTATGATATTAAAAAGGCAGAAGCGAATGAATAAATAAAAAAAAACGACTACAATACTGACATGGCACAAACTAACCAAATTCACCCAAGTTAAGTGAAATCAATTATACAAACCAGCTACGTCAATCCATAACAAGAATCAGGTTTAAAAAAAAAAAATCGAAAAAATGAAAATCTATATATAAAAGAGAGGAAAGATGCCAATTTTTTTTTTTTTCATGATAATCGAACCCATGAACATCTGCATCAGCGGGACCGTAACTTTAAGAGCACTGGAGGAGGAAATTACAGGGTCTCTCTCTCTCTCTCTCTCTCTCTCTCTCTCTCTCTCTCTCTCTCAGGTACTACTTGTCTTTGCAATTCCTTGTAACTCCTTGTAACTCTCTCTCTCTCTCTCTCTCTCTCTCTCTCTCTCTCTCTCTCTCTCTCTCTCTCTCTCTCTCTCTCTCTCTCTCTCTCTCTCTCTCTCTCTCTCTCTCTCTCTCTCAGGTACTACTTGTCTTTGCAATTCCCTGTAACTCCTTGTAACTCTCTCTCTCTCTCGTGATATTTAAGAGAACCACAAAATGAAAGGCAAGATGTGACTAAAAAGTGAACGGATGAACAACAACAACAACAACAACAACAACAACACCCAGAACGACGCAAAGTGCGTCGCCGGCGGAGGGTATATGATTAACTCAGTCTCGTCTGGAGCTTACAAGAAATGGCCGAAAAAATGACAGGATGAAGAAGAACAAGAAAATAACAACAAAAACATGACTATGAACAAGAACAAGAACATTCAGAACAAGCTAAACACCAGTGCGTCGCCGGCGGAAGGTATATGGGTAACTCCGTCGTGTATGGAGAGCAAGATGCCAAACAGAGACAGGCAATCGGGTGGGGGGGGAGTAAGGGGGGAGGGAGGGGAGAGGTGGAGTAGGGGTGACAGTTGGGGGAGGGGGAGTAGTGGACAGGTGGTGGAGGGGGGGAGGGGGCAGGTGGGGGAGGGGGAGTAGAGGGGAGGGAGGGAAGAGGGGGAGTAGGGGGACAGGTGAGGAGGGAGAGTAAGGGGGACAGGTGGGTGAGGAAGAGTAAGGGGGACAGGTGGGTGAGGAAGAGTAAGGGGGACAGGTGGGTGAGGAGGAGTAAGGGGGACAGGTGGGTGAGGAAGAGTAAGGGGGACAGGTGGGTGAGGAAGAGTAAGGGGGACAGCTGGGGGAGGGGGAGTAAGGGGGACAGGTTTGGGAGGGGGAGTAGGGGGGACAGGTGGGGGAGGGGGGGAGGGGGACAGTTGAGGGAGTAAACCGAAATATCCCTCTGTTCTAACGGGGGGAGGGGGAGGAAGGAGGGGGGGAGGGGGAGGAAGGAGGAGGGGAGGGGGAGGAAGGAGGGGGGGAGGGGGAGGAAGGAGGAGGGGAGGGGGAGGAAGGAGGGGGGGAGGGGGAGGAAGGAGGAGGGGAGGGGGAGGAAGGAGGGGGGGAGGGGGAGGAAGGAGGAGGGGAGGGGGAGGAAGGAGGGGGGGAGGGGGAGGAAGGAGGGGGGGAGGGGGAGGAAGGAGGGGGGGAGGGGGAGGAAGGAGGGGGTGGAGAGGCCAGGAAGGGGACAGCTGGAGTGGGGATAAGCAGGGAGGATGGGGTGAGAGGGGGTGGTGGGGTGAGATGCAGGGGGGAACAGGGGAGGGGAAATGGGTGTGGGTGTGGGAGATAAACTAAGAGACCCTCTGTTGTAGTGGGGGAGAGGGGTAGGGTGAGGGTAAGGGGGTGGGGGTGGTGGGGCTGGGGATAGGGTGAGGGTGAGGGGGTAAGGATAGGGGGAAGGTGAGGGTGGGGGTAAGGATAGGGGGAAGGTGAGGGGGTAAGGATAGGGGGAAAGTGAGGGTGGGGGTAAGGATAGGGGGAAGGTAAGGATGAGGGATATACAAAGGAGCGCCCTCTGCTGTGGTGGGGGCACGGGGGAAGAGAGGGGGTGGGGGTGGGAGGAAGAGGGGGAATGAGGGTGGGGAGATAAATCAAGGCACCCTCTGTTGTAGTGGGGGGCAGAGGGAAGAGGGAGATGAGGTGGAAGTGGGGAGCAGGGGAAAGAGAGAGATGGGTGGGGGTGGGGAGCAGGGGGAAGTGATGGTGTGAAAATGGGGGATAGATATACCAAGTGTCCCCCCCCTTGTGGTGAGTAGA
Organism: Coenobita brevimanus; assembly: GCF_032717465.1. Lineage (NCBI taxonomy): Eukaryota > Metazoa > Arthropoda > Malacostraca > Decapoda > Coenobitidae > Coenobita > Coenobita brevimanus. The sequence continues at coordinate 25,779,327 of NC_137058.1, forward strand.
GAGGTAAGGGAGAGTGGGGGTGGGGTGGGGGAGCAACCCAAGGGACCCCCTTGTTGTAAAGGGTAGGGGGGAGACAGAGTGGGTGGAGGTGGGGGGGAACCAAGTGACACCCTCTGCTCTAGTGGGGGGTAGGGCAGGGGGAGGGGGTGAAGGGTGAGGGGAGATGGGGGTCGGGATGGGGGTACATTAAGTGGCACCCTCTGTTATAGTAGGGGTAGAGAGGAGGTAGGGGTGGAGGGAAGGGGAGGAGAGGGGGAGAAGGAGGGGAAGGGGGAAGCTAAGATGTCCTGTATTGTAATTTATTCTTGCTGGGTAGAGGAGAAAAAACTGGGAACAGCAAATGCACATATATTGTCAAAAGAGGAGAAAAGAGTAGTGATATCGTGTGCATTCGCGATCAATAGTTCGTTTACAGTGTCTCGGAACTGCATCAAACCCTAAAGAGATCTTGCTAAACCCTTTCGATCAGACGACACATAACTTTGTCTATTCTTGCTACTTCCAGACGATTCTATTCAACTTAGAAAAGGCCTCTCTTACTGGAGGGGTTTATGAAGGCTATAGCTAACCCCTCCAGCTCAGAAAGTCTCCACTAAGCTGATTTAAACCGTCTGGTGGTAGTAAGAATGAAATAAAAAGCGTCATCGAACCGAGAGCGTTAAAGAGAGCTGGAAGGTTTCGATTATTGCTTCAGTGGTTCGAAACCCTGGATGTGCAAAAGGAATATTGACCGCGACTGTACACCACCCCCGATACAAAACATTTCATGTTATATTTTTCGAAATGCTGAGCTTGACTGTTGAAGGTAACTGTAGGGTCTTTGGCTGAAGAAGAAATGCTATCCTTTAAAGAACTGAACATTGGAAAGTTACTTCTGTCTAACTTGTGATTTTGTCCACTATATATATGTAGGTAACTGTAAGCGGTACAAAAGATCAAATACCAGTAATATACTGTATATGAACAGAAATACATATATAAACGCTTAAGTGTAAATCTTTCCAAATAACTACTGTTGAGGAGTTTCCAAATTTCAGCAACTTCGTTCAAAAACTGTGAGCTATGAGAGGTAAGGTAAGCAAAGTAATAATCCCTGGGAGTCAATCAGGTCAAATATCATAACAAGTCCTAGAGTTGAGGACTGCGGCCTGAGAGGACACGAGATCAATCACAACCTGACACAGGGAATTGTTTGTGGATTTGAATTTCGTTAAAGCACTCTCATCTTTTCCACAATACCCGCCAAAAAGTCATAAAAACACCCCACTACGGCAGATATGAAAAAAACTAGCCTTAGCATATATTAACTTAAAAGGCATGGTATTACTGCCGAAGTGATGATGCATTAAGGTGTGTGGTATCACCTGTTATGCATACGAGAATTGCCAAGCCATTGGGAATTACCTCTCCTGTAAAGGTGCAAAGTTGGTTTCACAGCATAAAAGTGAACAAAAAGATCCCAAAATATACCTTGCAGTGAGGAAAAAATCAACTTATCACAGGAATTTAATGCAAATTATGAAACAAGGGAGAAATTGAGCAAACAGTTTCAAAAGCACAATGGTTCAAAGTGTGACAGCTCAAAATGCAATGATCCAGAGCATTGTGGCTCGAAACAATGGAGGCAACTGGGGATGGTGGTGTACAGTTAACCCTTCAGTACGATGCTGTCACTACTCTTTTAATTTTGCAGTCTCCAGATTCTTTTATTCTACTCAGGAGAGAGTTTTTGAACAGGAGGGATTAGGTCCAGCGACCACTAATCCCCTCACTTCAAGGGCTCCCTCCGAAGTTGAGTATCATCTGGTAGCAGCAAAAATAAACTATAAAGGACGGCCTAGAGCTGAAGAGGTTTAATTCAATAGTTAAATAAATAAAGATGCAGGTGCTGTCAGTTATGTATGAAAACAGAAAAACAACAACCGATCATTAGAGAACTAAAGATGCAAGTCGTGGGCCATTTTTTCGTGGGCTTCAGAAATTCCTCAGCATCTTTTCATTACCAGACTCTTCCAGCATCAGATACACTCAGGAGACACATTTTCTGCTCACTTTACCCTTATCCTTGCCACTGTCTAGAGGGTGTTTGTAGACAGGGTTTCACAAAAAAACAAAATCCTCTACTTCACTTATAAGGTGATAGTTCAAAGTCTTATTAGACTGTATGAGGACAGTTTGCAATGGTACAATGGTGTTCTTACTTGCACAGTCGAGAAAAGTTTTGAGCACCAACAAAAAAGTCTTTATTTGGTGTAAAACCCTGTCTACGACTTCCTTTCACTCAAAGATAAAGGTAGAAGGTAAGCAAACCCTTCGGCTCCTGAGTTTACACTGATGCTGCGAACTTTACCAGAAGAAAAGACCATGCAAGTCTAGAGCTGGGATTCCGCAATGAAAATTCAGTTTGGTATGGTGATATTGTAAGATTTCCTCTGATATCTGATTTGATTAAGTTATATAGATCCTGTAGTTTAATTTCAGTGAGATTTGTTAGTTATTCAATCATGCAGGTTAACTCTGGTGACGTTTGGTCATGTTCCAGCTTCAAAAAGGAGACAGGGAAGCATATAAGTGAAATAATTACTTTCCATTTCTGAATCACTCCTGGTTTGGAGGGCTAATACCAGCAGATTTCATTTCAGTCCCAGCTCTGTGCCAGCCAAATGTCCACATACCACCTTGTCCCATGAGAATATGGCCTCACATCTTGGTCATGCACGTAAATTACAAAGTTTTTCAAGTCCTTCGGGTCTGACAGAGGTCTAGCACAAATTCTGAGTCCTCGGTTGAGTCCTTTCAGTAACCAATCTATACTTCTGTCGGACCACTTAACTGTAATCTCAGAAGCTTCGAATTCCTTATAGCGCCTCCTCCTTAGTGATTTAATTTGCATGTTCTGCTTTAATACTGTCTTCTATGCTATCTACAGTAAGCTATATCTTTTCATCATCGGCATGGCCTTCATCTTTAATGACAAGACAACACTGAGCCTCTGCAATACAATGATGTCTTATTCTAATCTGCTCTTGTTAACCTCCAGATGACTATTCAGCTTAAGGATGATCTCTTTTGATAAAGGGGTTAACAAAGTCCATAGTCCTTCTGGTTCAAATAAGTCTCCCTTAAGCTGGATAAAAATCTGTTGACACCTTCTCCTGAATGCTAAATATATCTTTCTAATAACATAATCAGCATCACAGGCATAAAAAAGGTGTAATAGACAAAGCAAATCACGGAGAAGGAGGTGCTACAATGTTTCTAAAGCCAATGGGAATATGTCTCACTTAACAGGTCTTGAAAAAAACTTAATAAACCAAAAAATATAAAGGAGCTGCTGGCATCTGGTAGTGTTGCGATGTTGCCACGTCTCCAGCCTCACCTATTGAGGTGTGGCAAAGGATCCTGGTACTGGGCGGCCATATTGGATCGAGGTGGTGCCTAAAGTTTGTGGACAATAAGTGTAAGTTCTCTGGCCACAGGGGGAAGAGGGAAGGAGGAATGGGGTAAAGAATGAGGAGAAAGAGAGGAAGGTAAAGGAGAAAGAAGTCCGCCATGGTGCTTTAGAACCGTAATGCTTTAAAATTATATCTCAGATGGGAAGGCAAGCCCCTAATATTTGCTGGGCAATTACTGGAATCCTTGTCGTCTTTAGATCTGGTCAGTTTGTACCCAGTGTTACAGATATAGAGATGCTAGACGTGTTCCGCTCCTGTCTTTGTCATATACACAAGAAATTGTTGTCAAAAAGTGGGGGCTTCCTTTGCCTGTGTGATATGATTTTTGAAGCATACGATCTTAACTCTTGTATTTTAATCTGCTTGGGAAGTTCAGGTTACATTTCAATTAACCCCAGAGATATAAAGACGTCTTTTATATTAAATTCTTGCTACCACCAGACATTTGTACTCAGCTATGGAAAGACCACGAACAATGAAAGAGTTAAGAGAGACTGCATCTTTACTGCAGTTCAAAAAATCTCACTCAAGCTGAATAAAAGCATCTGAGTATATCGAGAATGATGGTAAAATGACGTCAAAGAGAATGGAATGTAGATAATTCACTCATACGCAACCCATCAGACCTAATCTAAAAGCAACGCACTGTAACTGTGACCGAACGCTGATGAAGCTGATATTTACCGCCATGTCAGTTATTTGTGTTATGGAAGGCCTGTGAGGAAGTGGCACAGTAATGGCGGCAGCGGTCTTCCACGAGATACGCCAGACCAAACCTAACAAACTTAATGTACCTATAAAGAATGTAACTGTGACTTAAATCTGCTGAAACTGATATTTACCATCGTGTCTGTTATTTTCTCAGGTTATAAAAGGTCTGTGGAGGGTTTCAACAATATTCTTCCACAGATATGCTTCCAGAGGCTACTAATCAGTCCTGTAAATAATGAATGTGTCTCATGTAACGAGCAAGAACTTTTGTACTTAGATCTACTGTCACACTGGTTTTTACTCTCGTTCGAATAGGCTTAGTACTTCTTCCATAGCTGTTTGTTTTACTTGTTGTACATTAAAATTCTCTCGAATGCTATGTTTTTAATACTGACGTACTTCACATCAATAACATAGGAGAGTATGCTATTAAGGGATGTCATCACGTACTGGCACCAATATTGTAATACCAACATCCCTTAATTCTCCCCCAAACCCTTGAAAGGAGGATGGTGGACTGCAGAAAAGACAGCTTAAACTTGAAGTCCACCAGGTTCACATCCAGACGAGCCTGGGGCCACAAAAACTAATGTCAACAGAGGTACACAACATACACAAGATTAATAACGTGCTATATGAAGACGTAAACAGGTAAAGAATATATGCTACTGAGCCTTTAAAACTCAAGAGAATAGGGTCCCATGATGAAAGTGCTGTGAACGTGACAGCCAAGGTAAACGCACGACACCCCCAGCAAAAGTTGGGACTGTTTTGCCACAACACAGAACGGCTTTTGAAACACAGTGGGGTGTAGTGGAGGTCTCAGGAATGTGGTGGGAAGAGAAGGAAGTAACTGTGACTTCATTCTTTTCAAATCCATTATTAAGCAACATATCTCTTTCTTCACATTATGGAACGTGTGTGAAATAAGAAAATGACACGGTGATAAATACTGGTCTAAAAGAAGTCAGGGAAAATTTGTATCACTTCCCAGTTGGATTATGTTTCTTTGGCTGGATTTAAATGGCTGATGTTTTTTTACTTTTAATGGATTCGTATATTTAGCACAATATCCACAAATATCCAGCATGAGAAGAGATGCCTCCAGACCCAACGTAACAGATCTGACCTCACTGTTCTCAAGAAGTAATCTCCATAACTGACACTTCCATATAAGCCTTATGTACAAAGTTTGTCTTGGTCGATGCAACGTGACTACAGGAAGTAATATTTGCTACGAGACTCATTCAAGGCTCAGTAGGTTCGGTACAGCATCTTGCTTGTTATTCAAAGAGGTCAATATGAATCATTTGAAATTTACCTTCCAGATCTTCCTGTATGCAATTCATGTCAGTTAGAGCTTTACAGTGACTGACTAACAGTGCCAAAGAGGTTACATAACACTAGTACTTTCATGATGATCTGATTATTTTCTTTATATATCAATCTCCGCAGTGATGACCCATTCAGCACTATTAAATTACAACTCTAAGTGGACGACTTGGTGACTCAGGAAGGTTTGGGACTAGCCTCATGTTTAGAGGTTGCTCTTGCTGTAGTACTAAGCCTCAGTGATTGCCAATGAGTTTGTGGGGTGGATGGTCACAAGCTAACACCTACCCACAGAAAGGAAAGAGCCCAATCTACACCATACCACTTATTTCACTGTCCACGTCTTGTATCTGCTCTATCCTTCTTCTAATCCCCTATGACTTTATGACTTTGACTCTTGGTTCTGGCAGCCCCTCACCCATCCTTCTGCTACTTCTTGTCTCCCTTCTACAACCCTGCATATAACTCTCACGTTAGGTCACCTCTTCATTTCCTGGGGATACGCACACAACTGATCTCTGCTGCCGTATTTGCGCTTCGGTTTACATATCACTCTGTTTTTGTCTGTTTTTTTTTTTTTTTTTTTTTTTTTGTAATTATTTGTATTTAAGTTTGATGTGTGTCTGAGAGGGGCTGTGTTTCATGCCATCATCAGCTCAACCTTTATTCCCATCTCTTGAATCCAGTGACGTATTTCCTTTTGAATTGGAAAGCTTATATATACCCTTCTGTAACCAATTCATTAGCAGCAGACTCTCCCGAACTGCATAAAATTGTACGGTAACGGCAAGAAGTAGCTTAAAAACACGTCACACGGTTTCAAAAGATTAAAGAGAAACGCGAATGTGTTTTACTTGTGTTATTTACATGTCAGCGTCTTTGGTCACTGTTTAATTTGGTAGTGTTTCAGCTGAGATTAATTTAACGTATATTCTGTGCTTTTTCAGGTGGGAATTATTTATCAGGTAGAGTAATATAATCTTCGCTGGGAAACATACCCTCTCCGAACGTTTACTGACGGTTCTTAGACTGTATTATTTAAAGGGGGAAGTGCTGGACTCGAGGGGAGCGATGGAGGGAGGAAAGAGAGGAAGATGGAGGAAGAATGGGAGGAGGATGGCACTGAAACAAGAGCGAGATGGGGACAAAATATCTAAATACCTTTACAAACACCTTTCAATATTTCAACAACTCACCTCACAGATATGGGAAAAAAAGAAAAAAAAGTATATCCACATTTGACAAACTTGGCAATGTTAAGATTTTGATATGTGAATTTTACTTAGGAATTTGTTAAACTTATAAAAACATCAATTAAATACCATTCACATATTTTGAAAAACAGAAAATTCTCATGTTCACTAAAATGATATATATGAAAAACCTGAAATACTGAAGTCCACTCTTATTGGAAAAAAAAATAATGATATCTATAAGCAGTATATGTAATCAAATCTAAATACAAATATAAACACATTTTATATATATTTTTGGGAATTAGGGAAAAATTAGGGAAGCAGTCGATTAAAAAAAACACCCGAGAGTGAGATTAGCCATTTACTGGTTTAACTGGGGTTTACACAGGGGGAGGGGGGGACATTCTCTAGACCGGGACCAGTTCATTCGGATTACCGGGAGAGGAACAAGAATTAGAACACCGGGAGATGAACACTCAAGAACAACCGGGAGAACACTCAGTAAACCGGTAAAGTTCAGTATACTAAATTAAGGGCATTTAGTATACCGGCAAAAGGGATACCA
>NC_137058.1:25799085-25804085 GCF_032717465.1 Coenobita brevimanus
GGTGGGTGAGCGAGTGAGTGAGTGAGTAAGTGTGTGAGTGAGTGAGTGAGTGAGTGAGTGTGTGAGTGAGTGAGTGAGTGTGTGAGTGAGTGAGTGAGTGAGTGAGTGAGTGAGTGAGGGTGAAAGTGAGGAAATGTCATGTGAGTGAGTGAGTGAGTGAGTGAATGAGTGAGTAAGCGAGTGAGTGTGTGAGTGGGTGAGTGAGTGAGTAAGCGTGTGAGTGGGTGAGTGAATGAGTGAGTGGGTGAGTGAATGAGTGAGTGGGTGAGTGAGTGAGTGAGTGAGTGAGTGAGTGAGTCAGTGAGAGTGAGTGAGTGAGTGAGTGAGTCAGTGAGAGTGAGTGACGGTGAAAGTAAGGAAACGTCATGTGTGAGCGAGTGAGTGAGTGAGTGAGGAGTGGGTGAGTGTGTGTGTCAGTGAGTGAGTGGGTGGGTGAGCGAGTGAGTGAGGACAGGGAGGTGAGCGAATGTCATATGTAAGTAAGTGAACAAGTAAGTATGTAAGTAAGTAAGCAAGTAAATAGAACACTTATAAAGGCTACTTAAATCACTACTACAGACAATACTTTACCTACCAATCTTTTAAGTAACACAGACGCAACACAAAACGTAACATCTCTGGCAGTCTATCTATCTATTGCCAGACGACTTAATTCCTTATACGGGGTGGCCACAAACAAATCGCCTCCACGTCACCCTGTCCCCCGCCATTTCACTGCCCTGCTCCCAATTCACACCCCCCTCTCTCATATACCTCTCCACTCTATCCCTCCATCTCATCCTTGGCTTTCCCCTCCCTCTCTCCCCCTCCACCTCTCTCACATACACTCTCCTCGTCAGTCTCTCACTCTCCATCCTCTTCACCAGTGTTACGTGAACTATAGCCCTTTTTCCTCCTTCCTGACGATTTTACTAAGCAGATGGGGAAGGTGTGGTGATGGAGGGGTTGATGAAGCCTGTAACTAACCCCTCCAGTCCACCAAGCCTCTATGAGCAGAATAAAACCGTCTGGAGATGGTGTACAGAATTGTAGACAGGTGAGTGGGATGTTAGAGGGGTTAAATATATGTTAGGTATTTTACTGGTCTGTTTATACACGCCTGAGATGAAGAAAATCGTCTGGAGGTAGCCAAAGGAACAAATTAGGACGTCAAGGGATTGGGAAAGGTTAAGGATCAAACAATATTTCGTAGGGTCATGAAACACCCGAATTGATTTAACTGGGGAAATGACCCGCCCCCACCCACTACATCCATAAAGGTAGCAAACGGAACAAATTAAGACGTCAAGGGATTGGGAAAGGTTAAAGATGAAACAATATTTCGCAGGGTCATGAAACACCCGACTTAATTTAACTGGGGAAATGACTCGCCCCCACCCACTACATCCATAATATTATCTTCTTCATAATTAGCCTATCTACGTATCTATCTATTGCCAGACGCCATAATCCCGTAAGGGGGGGGGCCATTTGACTTTGAGTTATTTGTTTTACGGGGAGGGGCACTAACCCTCCACCAACCCACTTGTTGACACGTAGGGAGCACGTATGGTTTGGTTATATGGTTACCACCCAGCGTTGTAAATGGTTTATTGGCTTATAATTAGAACTGACGTATATCTTGAGGTACATTTAAAGGTTTATTTAGGCAAAGGATTTATCGCTATGTGGTAAGCCTCGAAAAAAAGTGCCTCCATCGTATATTAGAATGATATTTCGTTCTGAGTGTGACTGATTATGACTGCTGAGTCTTTTAATTTGGTAAAGGGGATTTATATGTACAATAGAAAGATAGATAGATAGGTAGGTAGGTAGGTAGACAGATAAATAGATAAAGATGTGTGTGTGTTTGTATGTATATAGGCAGAGAGAGAGAGAGAGAGAGAGAGAGAGAGAGAGAGAGAGGCTGTAACTGTCAGGTGAATGTAGGTGAAATGTGAGATAGTGAGAGGGAGTGAGAAAGTGAGAGAGGTGGCACCGCTTGCGACATGTTTAGTCTACTTTAGAGCTAGCACTATAAACATCTCTCTCTCTCTCAATACCACACCACATTCCTGGTCTATATTTTTTTCGTATCATTCCCTCCTCTCTCTCTCTCTCTCTCTCTCTCTCTCTCTCTCCCACAATATCATCACCTATCCATCCGCATCCATCCATCTATCCACGAACGCGCGCCATGTTTTTTCTCTTCCGCACATCCGACCTCCCCCATCTCATTTTCACCAATTTTCTCCCTTTCTCCCTTATTTTCCTCTCCCATCTCGCTTTCTCCCTCCTTCTGCCATCCCCAGCAACCACATCAACAGCCCCGGGTCCGCCTCATGCATAAATTAGCGGGAAAATAGAGGGAAAATGAAGAAAACAGGGGAAAATGGGAGACTTGCCGCCATTACGGAAGGGGGCACGGGTATAAAGTTGTTTTTCCTCGCTGGCAAAGGAGGTTCCGCAACACCTCTTCCTTGGTGATTTATTCTGCATTGATTCTCTCTTGTACGTTGTTTATATCGTATTAATATTGGAATAGTTTACAGGACTAACATGGAGAAGATGCTGAGATGTAATGTGAAAAATAAATCGCTCGGGAACAGGGGCTACGATGCTGCCAAATATTATCTTCCGTGGTATTTAGGTCTTTTATAATACAAGTGGATATCAAGGTTTACAGGGCAGCATAAATCGCTTACGAAGAGGTGTTAGGAAATTATTTGAGCCAAGTGAATGCGACCCACACACCTTGAACTGGGTCGTTAAAGAAAATGGGATGTGGTAATATGGGTGACTAGTGTAACATTATTATTTAACTTTATGAGGGAAGTGTGATACTGTTCCTACCTCTATTAACCCCTTAACCTGGAGAACTCTTTATCTATCTATCTGTCTATTTGTCTGTGCCTGTCTTTCTGTCTGTCTGTCTGTGTCTGTCATTCTGCCTTTCTATCTGTCATTTGTCTGTCTATGTCGGTCTATTTTTCTGTCTGTGTATGTACCATATGTATGTCTATCTACCTGTCTATATGTCTGTCTATCTATCTATCTATCTATCTATCTATGGCATTGTATCTTTGCTTCCATATTTCTCATTCCTCCCTAAAAGACAGACAGCATCCTTCTCTCTCTCTCTCTCTCTCTCTCTCTCCTACTACTACTACTACTGCTACTACTACCACTACTACTATCACACACACAAAAACAATTCACTTAACACCATGCACGACCAACGCAGGCAGAGAAATATCACCTAACTTTGGCTCACGACTGTACATCTTTGGACTGACGGGGTTTAAGTTACACATACGGAGATCAACTTTGTATTCGGGAGTACAGAGGAGTACAAAGGGAGGGAGAAGGCAAGAGAAACAGTCGAGATGCTTAAAATCAATTCATTTTAAGGTATCTTTGTAAAGAGATGGTCAGAATCTTACTTAAACCAAAACAAGCCTTCAAACAACAACAAACAGTAAGTAAACAAGTCAGGATGTTCATTTTCTTTCTTATTTTTTCTTTTTTTTCTCTCTCTCTGCCTGTGACGGTCAAAGAGAATCCGATCCCTTAACTCTCGTATAAACAAACAGGTGCCGAGCGCTGATGCCAAGTATAAACCATTAGAGGCTATTCTTGATCCTCTTCCCTTCCCCCTGGATCCTCTTCCTTTCCTCTTCGATCCTCTTCCCTTCCTCTTCGATCCTCTTCCCTTCCTCTTCGATCCTCTTCCCTTCCTCTTCGATCCTCTTCATTTCCTCCTCGATCCTCTTCCCTTCCTCTTCGATCCTCTTCACTTCCTCTTCGATCCTCTTTATTTCTTGATCTTCCCTTCCTCTTCGATTCTTTTCATTTTCGATCCTCTTTATTTCTCGATCCTCTTCCTTTCCTCTTTGATCCTCTTCATTTCCTCGTCGATTCTCTTCCCTTCCTCTTCGATCCTCTTTATTTCTTGATCTTCTTCCCTTCCTCTTTGATCCTCTTCATTTCCTCTTCGATCCTCTTCCCTTCCTCCCCGATCCTCTTTACGTGCACTTTGATTCCCTTCCTTTCCTCTTCCCTTCCTCTTCGATCACCTTGTCACCTCCTTGATCCTCTTCCTCTCCGATCCTCTTTACGTACACAGTGATCCTCTTCCTTTACTTATTGATTCTCTTCCCACCCTCTTGAATCCTCTTTAAGTGCACCTTGATCCTCTCCCTACCCTCTTGGATCCTCTTTACGCACACCTTGATCCTCTTTCCACCCTCTTGGATCCTCCTTACTTACACCTTGATCCTCTTCCTTCCGGGGGATAGGGAAGTAGTTAAGGGACGTTTGTATAACCAGGTAACTGATCCGCCCAGGTGTATCAGTGCCACCACGGGAAGGCACCCCTCTCCAGTATTCTCTTAAGTCATGGAAGCTCCCTAACACCATTTCCTTAGCGATTTATTCCTGGATATATCTGGGTAATATCTCTATGCGGTATGTATGGAGTGTAAGCCGATATTAGAATGAAGTAACACAGAAGAGGACGGCAAAAGGTAATCAATAAAATAAATCACTCAAGACAAGGTGTTAGGGGGCTTCCTTAAAAGACGAGAGAAAAAAAAAAAAGCGAAAGAAAAGAAAGAAAAAAGACAGAATCGGATTTTCCCTCTAAAAATATAAGGGCTTTGAACTTCCAAGCTCGATTTCACAATTCTCCCATCCTTTACTCCCTGATCCTCTTTCTATTGGGTCGAGTTCCAATTGCCTGTAAGCAAGAAGTTTCCAATCCTATTACGGCGACCGTCCTTTTACTCTTAATGTTTGGGTCGCTTCATTTTGGGCCACTTTTTTCTTTTTCTTTTCTTTATTATCTCTTCCTCCGCCGCCTCCTCCTCCTTCATCTTTTTCTTCTTCTTCTTCTTCTTCTTCTTCTCCTCCTCCTCCTCCTCCTCCTCCTCCTCCTCCTTTCTCTTCTTTTCCTTCTTCTTTCTCTTTTTCTCTTCTTCTTCATCTCCTGTATCTTCTTCTTCTTCTAGGTGGCATAAGAA
>NC_137058.1:25819085-25824085 GCF_032717465.1 Coenobita brevimanus
GAAAGGAGTATTGTATTTTTTTTTTTATCTTTTTCACGGTCCAAATCAGAGAGGTTCCCCGCGCAAAACGACTCTCACGCGCTTGTCCACTTGCGCCTCATCGCCTGTGCGGGTTCTGCGCTTCTTCCACCCCCAACCTGCGCACTCCCCCCCCCCCCCGCCCACAGGAAGGCCCCCTTGTGGGTGTGGCAGGCCCTAAAGACAGGCCGAAGGCAATCATTTCCAGAATTGGGTGCAGTTTGGCCCGTTGCTTACCTTACCTATGACTTCCTGCCTGGCTTTTTACCTGTGCTTCTTCTCCTCTCTCTCTCTCTCTCTCTCTCTCTCTCTCCTCTTCCCCATCTCACACTCTCCTCTCTCCCTCTCTTCCTTCTCTCTCCCTCACTATTTTCCCTTCTCTCCCCTCCATCTCCCCCACCTACTTCTGTCTCTCCCAAGATTCTCTCCCCCTTCTCCTCCTCTCTTCTTCCCTCTTCCTCCCCTCCCCTTGTCATAATCCCCCCCTTCCCTATTTCACCAATCCTCCCTCCCATCTTTAATATCTCTCCCTCATCTTCCTCCTCCTCCTCTTTTCTTCCTCTCATTCGTCTTCCTCCCACTCCCTGCTATTACCCTCTTTCCTCTTCTTTCTCCCCTTTCTATTTCTTCCCCCCTCTTCTTTTTCTCCCCCTCTCAATGCTCCCCTTTCTCCCCTCTCTCCGTCCCTACCTTTTCACGTCTCTTTTTCTCTTCCTTTCATACTTTTTTATATTTTCTCTCTCTTCCCCTCACCTCCCCTCTCCCACCCCCTCTCCCTCCTCCTCCCCCTCCTTTCTCCCCCTCCCCTCTCCTTGCTCGTAATTTCCCTCGTCCCATATTTCACCTCCCCTTCCTCCCACCTTAAACACCCCTCTCCTCTCCCCCCCTCCACACGCCCCCCTCTCCCCATCCTTTTATATCACTTCTTCTGGTTGTCTCCCCAAATTTTTTATATACTTCCTCTCCCCCTCCCTTTTTCTCCCCTCTTCTTCCCTCTCCCCCTTCTTGTCTCCATTTCTTTCTTCTCCCCCCCCATTCCTTCTCTCCCTCCTCCTCCTCCTCCTCTCCCCTATCCCCCTCCTCGTCCGCCTTTCTTCCATCCCTTACTCCCTCTCTCCTCCTCCCCCTTTCTCTTTTCTTTCCTCTCCCCCTCATTCCTCTTCCTCTCCCTCTCTCCACTATTATTTCCTCTTGCTTATCCATCTCGTTTTTTATACCTCTCTCTCTCTCTCTCTCTCTCTCTCTCTCTCTCTCTCTCTCTCTCGTTTGCTTATTCTTTTCGTTTTCTTTCCTCTTCCTTTATTTTTCCTCTCCTTCTGCATCTTCCTTACACACACACACTCACACACACACACACTGCTAAACCACTGCTGCTTCCTCTAACCCTCATACACACACACACACACACACACACACACACACACACACACACTACTAAACCACTGCTGCTTCCTCTAACCCTCCTACACACACACACACACACACACACACACACACACAGAAGGTCACATACACACACACAGAAGGTCACAGCCTTGCCCTTAGATCGGACTATATGAGCTCTCAGCTCCCTTCCGGGAGGGTAAAAGCTGACAATCACGACCATCAAGTGATCCTGACCGACCCGGTGAATTACACACACACACACACACACACACACTGCTGCTTCCTCTAACCCTCCTACACACACACACACACACACACACACACACACACACACACACACACACATACACACACACACACACACACACACACACACACACACATATACACACACACACACACTACTAAACCACTGCTGCTTCCTCTAACCCTCCTACACACACACACACACACACACACACACACACACACTGCTGCTTCCTCTAACCCTCCTACACACACACACACACACACACACACACACTGCTAAACCACTGCTGCTTCCTCTAACCCTCCTACACACACACACACACACACACACACACACACACACACACACACACACACTAGTAAACCACTGCTGCTTCCTCTAACCCTCCTACACACACACACACACACACACACACACACACACACTGCTAAACCACTGCTGCTTCCTCTAACCCTCCTACACACACACACACACACACACACACACACACACACTGCTAAACCACTGCTGCTTCCTCTAACCCTCATACACACACACACACACACACACACACCCTGCTACTTCCACCAACCTTCCTATGTTTACCTCGCCCAATACTTCTTTTTCTTCTTTCATATTACCTTCCCTGTTGAGCTCAGTATTTCAGTGATCATTTCTTGGGTGTTCAGTGCTGTAATATTCACTGTAGTTGTGTTTTCACGTGAGGGAACTGGGCCAGAACTTGAACCCTAAGTCGTATGTACGTAAAATTCAATGACCTTTTGTTATGAGGTAGGACCGAGGTAGAGGAGCCACCCCAGTTATATCAGTACCACCACGTGAAGGCGTCGCTCTCTATCACCCGTGTTAAAGGAATATAATTGTCATCTACCGTATAACACGCTCCATCACCCGCGTTATAGGAGTACAGTTATCACTTATCGTATTACAAACAGCATTCAAAGGATCAAGAGGTGTAATTTGTATTTACTTTGCACTCCTTTGTATTCCTCTGCACCCTTGCCTCATCGTATAGCAACACATCGCTATATCGCATCTCAAACGTCCCCTACATACTATCACCTATCGTATTACAAACAGGCTTCAAAGGGCCAAGAGGTGTGTTTGTATTTACTTTGCACTCCTTTGTACTCGTCTGTACCCTTGCCTCATCGTATAGCAACACAGTCATATCACGTCCCTTACGATTAACGAAGAGCAGTGTTGTCTTATCTAATCTGGCGTGTATACCCTGGCTTCACAGTGATATTCTACTGCGCTGATGAGAGATAAGCGTGATCGTGAGTCAAGGAGCACGCCTCTTCCTTATCAGTGTTGCATTTTCGATGATTACAGATACGGATGCCAACAGCGATGAATGAAACAGTTGCCATGGTTGTTATAATGCATTGTGAAAGGAGTAAAAAGCAAGGGACCTAACCGGAAAATACTCACATAGCGCATACCTCCGCCAGTGCCAGTATAGTTTATGATTTATTGCTGTTATTCTTTTTTGTTCCAAACGAATACTTTTACGATCATACTCAGCTAATTCTACGGTCTTCGTCTGCCATGTTACAAAATCTCAGGGATTGCATACCTCCTCCAATGCTAATATAAAGTTTGAATTATTCCTACACCCGCATCCACATTCACCTGAAAATCTAATCAACTCTACCTTGATCCTCTACCCACCTGTCTTCCACATTTAATTGAAATCGGATAACACCTTTCTGAGATATCTTGCATACAGACATACACGGGTAAAAACATAACCTCCTTTCAACTTCACTGATAAAGGGAATGATCCTTGTAAGGCTATTTGATCCTAAGGAGACTATGGCAATGGTATTTGATCCTGTGAGCTGAGGATAAGAATAGAAAAACAGCGATAATGATAACAAACATATATACATACTTATGCACACACACACACACACACACACACACACACACACACACACACACACACAAAATGACCTTACTTACCTAAACACACACACACACACACACACACACACACACACACACACACACACACACACACACAATGACCTTACTTACCTAAACACACACACACACACACACACACACACACACACACACACACACAAAATGACCTTACCTAAACACACACATATGATCTTACATACTTACCCACCCACTCACCCACTCACCCACCCACCCACACACACACACACACACACACACGCATGACCTAATCTGACCTCTGATGAAATTTAAATAAGGGACTGTAAAGCAGGGGCTGGAATTTACACCCCAGGGGAGGAGAGGGAGGGAGGGAGGGAGGGAGGAAAGGGAGACACAGGGAGGGAGGGAGGGGCAGGAGAGAAGGAAGAGAGAGAGGGAGGGGGAGGAAGGAAAGGAAGAGAGAGGGAGGGAGAGAGGGGGAGGAGAGGAAAAAGAAAGAGACAGGAGTGAGGAAGAGGAGAGGGGGGGAGGAGAGGAAAAAGAGAGAGAGAGAGAGAGAGAGAGAGAGAGAGAGAGAGAGAAGAGGGAGGAAAGGGAGAGGGGGAGGAATGGAAAGAGAGGGAGGGAGGGGAAAAAGAGGAAAGGGAGAGAGAGGGGGAGAGGAATATGAGAGAGAGGGAGGGAAAAGTGAGAGAGAAGGAGGGGGGGTGGGGGGAGAGGAAAGAGATAGGAGGGTGGAAGGGAAAGACAGAGGGGGTAGTACTCGGAAAATGGAGGGAGGGAAAGAGAGAAAGAGTAAAGAGTGAGAGAGGGGGAGGGAAAGGGGGAGGGAAAAATGGGGAGTAGAGGAAAGGGAGGGAAGGAAGAAGGGAGGAGGGAGAAAGGAGGGAAGGGAAGAGGAAGGAAGGGTAAGAGAGAAAGGGAGGGAGGGGAGATGAGGAAAAGGGAGAGGGAGGAAGGGGGGTCAAGGAGGAGGAAAGGGAGGGGAGAGGAAGAGGGTGAAAGGAAGGAGGGAAGGGAAAGGAACGGAAAGGAAAGGAAAGGAAAGGAAAGGAAGAGGGAGGGAGGGAGGGGAGGGAAAGGGGATGGGGAGGGGAAGGGAGGGAGGGGAGGGAGGGGAGGGAAAGGGGGAGGGGGCCATTAAGCAAGTATCAGTGAACTAATGACCCGAAGCTGACGTGGGGGAGGGGGAGGGGGAGGGGAGAGCGGAAGGTGAAGGAAGGGGACTTTGCACTGTGTGTGTGTGTGTGTGTGTGTGTGTGTGTGTGTGTGTGTGTGTGTGTGTGTGTGTGTGTGTGTGAGAGAGAGAGAGAGAGAGAGAGAGAGAGAGCATATAATAGACAGATATATTGATAGACAGACAGACAGACAGATAATATTTTACTCTATTTGTCAGGTGTAGCCAGGATTCCGAGGGCTTGAATGATGTATAGAT
>NC_137058.1:25826585-25829085 GCF_032717465.1 Coenobita brevimanus
CTTCTTTCATGTATGTTTTCTGTCACACACACACACACACACACACACACACACACACACACACACACACACACACACACACATATTCCTGTTTATCTTAATTTTCTTTGTCTTTATTATGTCTTTATTTTTAAGACAAATATCTCTCTCTATTTTCTTTATTTTTTACTACCTATTTAATGGTATTTTTTGCCTCTTATTATTCATCTTTTCTGTTTTTACCTCTCTCTCTCTCTCTCTCTCTCTCTCTCTCTCTCTCTCTCTCTCTCTCTCTCTCTCTCTCTCTCTCTCTCTCTCTCTCTCTCTCCTCCACAGCTGAAGTTACCATCAACATTTCCTATTTTTTTCTTCTACTTTCTTCCCTCCTCCTCCTCCTCTCTCTCTCTCTCTCTCTCTCTCTCTCTCTCTCTCTCTCTATTCCTCCTCCTTTCTCTTTTGCTTCTCTCTTTTCCTTTCTCTTTCCCTCCCTGTTCTCTCTTTCCCCCCACTTCTCTCCTCCCCTCTCTCTTCATTCTTTCTCCTTTCCTATCTCCCTCCCCATCCCCTTTTTTCCTCCCCTCTTCCCCTTTCTCCCCTGCCTCTTCCTCTCTCCTTCCTCCTCCCCTGCCACTTCATCCCTCCTTTCTCTCTCTCTCTCTCTCTCTCTCTCTCTCTCTCTCTCCTCTTACCATTCCTTCCCTTCTTCCTCTCTTCTCATTCCTTCTCCATTCCTCCCCCTCTCTTCCTTCCACCTCCTTCCTACCTCTCCTCCCTCTCTCCATTCCTTTCCTCCCCCACCACCTTCCCCTCTTTCTTCCTTCCACCTCCTTCCTACCTTTCCCTCCT
The DNA here is from genome assembly GCF_032717465.1 of Coenobita brevimanus. Classification (NCBI taxonomy): domain Eukaryota; kingdom Metazoa; phylum Arthropoda; class Malacostraca; order Decapoda; family Coenobitidae; genus Coenobita; species Coenobita brevimanus. The sequence continues at coordinate 25,827,411 of NC_137058.1, forward strand.
CTCTCCATTTCTTTCCTCCCTCTCCCCTCTCCCTTCACTCCATTTCCTTCCTACCTTTCCTTCCCTCTCTCTCCACTCCTTTCCTCCACCCTCTTTCTTCCTTCCACGTCCTTCCTACCTTTCCTCACTCCCTCCTTTCCTTCCTCCCCCTCTCCCTCATTTGCCTACCCTCCTCCACAGCTTACGTCACTGCCACCACGCTTGGTCTGCGAAGCGTGCGTGGTGTAAGGAGACTCAGACCTAACCCATCCTTACCCTGATCCACTTAACTCTCTCTCTCTCTCTCTCTCTCTCTCCGTCCTCAGGTGACAAAAATAAAGCGTCTGGAAGCAGCAAGAAAAAACTAAGGCCCTGTGTGTGTGTGTGTGTGTGTGTGTGTGTGTGTGTGTGTGTGTGTGTGTGTGTGTGTGTGTGTGTGTGTGTGTGTGTGTGTGTGTGTGTGTGTGTGTGTGTGTGTGTGTGTGTGTGTGTGTGTGTGTGTGTGTGGAAAGTGGGGGGGTGCTTGAGGGAGGAAGTGAGGGGTAGGGTTACGAGGGGAAAGGGAGGGGAGGGAGGTGGAGCATGTAGTCTCTCTCTCTCTCTCTCTCTCTCTCTCTTTTCCATTTTCTTTCTCCACCTCTCCCTTTCCCCTCTCACTCTCTCTCCCTCCCTCCCTCTTGTCTCCCCTTCCCTTCCCTTGCTTTCCACACGCCAGGTCACATCTATATATAACCTCACGACACAAGCAACCCAATAAAAATGCCCCTAATTACCCACAACGACATAATTAGAGTGAGAGACTGACGAGGAGAGTATGTGAGTGAGGTGGAGGGGGAGAGAAGGAGGGGGAGGCCAAAGATGAGATGGAGGGATGGAGTGGAGAGGTATATGAGAGTAGGCTGGGAGCAGGAAAGTGAAATGACAGGTTATAGGGTGACATGGAGGCGATTTGTCTGTGGCCACCCCGTATGAGAATAGATAGATAGACAGATAGATTATATTATTCTAGGCGAAACTTGTGACCTGGAATATACTGATACTCCCTTAACGCCACTCCTAAAGGAAATTAATCGTGCCAAACAAAGGAAAATGACCCTAACCGCCAGAATGACACAACTGGATAGATAGATAGACAGATGGATAGATAGATAGATGGACAGATAGATAGATAGATAGATAGACAAATAGATACACAAATAGATGGATAGACAGATAGATAGACAGACAGACAGACAGACAGATCTTATGCTGAGGGAAGATTGAGACTCAGCATAAAACCTGATTGTCTTTCCCGGTAATTATTTCTAACACACAGACGGTCCACCAAAAATAATCCAAATTCCTCATGATAGAAATATATATAATTACAGGTAACTATTTTCCGGATATTATTCTAAGCGAAGATTAAGACTCAGAATACAATGTTTTTCTTTTTTTTTTTAATGGCCGTCATGTAGTCCAAAAATAATAATTCTTAAAAAAAAAATCCACGAAGAAATCCACGAAAAAAATCCACGACCAAAAATCCCCGAAAAAAAATCCACGAAGAAATCCCCGATAAAAAATCCCCGGAAAAGTTCACGAAAGAAATCCACGAAAAAAATCCCCTAAAAATCCACACAAAAAATCACGAAGAAATAAATCCACTGAAAAAAATCCCCGAAAAAATCCACGACCAAAAATCCCCCCTAAAATC
>NC_137058.1:25844085-25851585 GCF_032717465.1 Coenobita brevimanus
AGAGAGAGCACATCTCCACTCTTAGGCATGTCAACATAAACATCGCTTCATTCCTTTGCTTATCTAATTAACACACACATACACACACACACACATACACACTGTTCTCTCTCTCACTCTCTCTCTCTCTCTATTTATCCTCTTACTGGACTTCCTTGAACAGAGAAAGACTATTAATATCGAGACCTCGTTTGGGTCGTAAAGTCTCTCTCTCTCTCTCTCTCTCTCTCTCTCTCTCTCTCTCTCTCTCTCTCTCTCTCTCTCTCTCTCTCTCTCTCTCCAATAGGCAAGCTCCTTATGCATCAAGTGTTCTTATCAAAATCTTACGAGTGATTTATCTTGCTCTTTAATTACCCACGTCACCTGTCCTTCTTTACCTGGGAGATTTATACAGGTATCATGTGGACTTTATTTATTTATTTAATTTATTTATCTTATTTATTCGTTTATTTTATTTATTTTATTTATTCTTTTATTTTATTTATTTATTTTTATTTATTTATTTTATTTATTTTATTCATTCTTTTATTTATTTTATTCTTTTATTTTATTTTTTTATTCTTTTATTTATATTATTCATTCTTTTATTTATTTTATTTTATTCTTTTATTTATTTTATTTATTCTTTTATTTATTTTATTCTTTTATTTATTTTATTTTATTCTTTTATTTATTTTATTCATTTTATTTATTCTTTTATTTTTTTATTTATTCTTTAATTTTTATCTTCAAATTTGCGACTATAAGATTAAAAATATATGTAATGTATTTTCCCTTATTCTCAGCTGTTGAGGAAGCTCCCTAACACCTCTTCCTAACCGATTTATTTTGTTTATTACATTTTCCTGTTCTGTCTCAAATAGATCCTTCCAATATCGCCATACTCTGCATAAATAACGTACAAAAGGATACTAACTACCCATATCCAAAACTAAATCGCTACGGAAGAGGTGTTAGGGAGCTTCCTTACCGGACCAAAGACGGGTGTTAGGCTTATATTCTCAGAGGTTAAGGAAGCTCCCTAACACCTCTTCCATAGCGATTTATCTCTGGACACGGCTGGCTGATAGTGTTTTGTGCGTTATTTATGGAGAGTATGGTGACATGAGAATGATTTAAGTAACACAGAGGAGGACGGGAAGGTTTAAGGAGCAAAATAAATCTCTTAGAAAAAGTTGTTAAGGAGTTTCTCAATCGACAAAAATATGGATCTTAGTTACGAATATCAGGTGTTAATAATAAAGCTTCTAAAACGCACCCAGGTAAATAAAACAGTGTGGCGTTACCCTGAGTTAACTTTACCATGTGAGGCTGTCCTTATATCGAAGTAAGGTGATTTTCCTTACTAGTGCTACAACCAGACGATTTTTACTCAGCTCAGGATACGTGTCATATATTGAAAGGGTTTATTAATTCTGTATCTAACACACACACACACACACACACACACACACACACACACCCGACACACAAACCCCCCAAAAACAACACTCACCCACCCACCCACACATACACACACAAACACACACACACATACACACACACACACACACACACACAGTGCCATTGTGCTATCCTAAATATGGTGCAAAAGGACGAAAATCTGGGCCAAGTTAAAGTGATAAAAAAAAAAAACTGCAGGAAATCGGATATGGGACATTCTAACCACTACACCACTAAGGAAAAGAAATAAATGAAGAACTCGAATCTCATCCCATAGCCGGGCAGTCCCTCCGACCGGGGCATCCTAACCACTAAACCACCGGGGGGGAAAATAAAGGGAGACTTGGCAACCTCGCATCAGCCCGGCACCCCACCCAAAATAGTAGTGGCACCGGCGCCTTGTCCGAAAACGCGCGCTTGACTTGGGAAAAAAACGCACGTGGGCTCGATATTACGAAATTACGCACAACGGTAACGGGTAGCGGTAACAGCTGGCCAGTAAAAAACCGTTAGGCAATGTGTTCGAATCCCCCACCCACAAAGGAGGGCCATTTACGGTCGGAAATTAAATAAAAAATAAAAATTAATGCCCATATTCTCACACACGGTTGACTTTCGAACACACTGAACACTGAACTAGCAGCATGTATGTCTGCTTCTGATTTTACGTTTATCTACACTTCCTCTTGATTATTTTCCCCTGTATGTTTAAAGATAAATTGTTTGTTTACATTTACATCCAGAGAACAGTTCCTATACCGAGACTGAACTAGGGTGAACCGGTAAAGGAATGTTATCATTATTTTGGCGTTTTGTAGAAATATATGGTACAATCTTTAACCTAGTACGTACAAGGAGAAAGAAAATATGTTCAGGAAGCCTCTTCGTGACTGGCTAACGGGAGAGAAAGGAGAGAAAAGGGAGAGAGAGAAAAAAGATAGATTCCCGCAGTGATATTGACCACACCCTACAGTGAGGCTTGTCCCCCACCCTATTCAACACCTCATTCACTCTATCCAGCACCCTATTCCCCCTGTAAACCCCTCTATCCAGCTGCCTATTTATATTTCTTGCTTTTTTTTATTTTATAGTAAAATTGGGAGATTGATTTTGGTGAGATGGCGCATTGACTCTGTTAATTTTAGCAATTCTTCGACTGCCTTAACCTGGCCCAGATTTTCGTCCCTTTGCAGCATAATATTAAGACTTTACATCCCCCCGATAGCACTTCTTCGTGACTAGCACCGTATTCTGGTGCTTAGAGTCTCGCTACAGCTCAGCATTCAAGATGGAGAGACAGCAATTTTAGGTCCAAGGGGAAAGAGTAGAAGGAAAAGACCAACAATCCACGAAATAGCAAACAAACTCACCTTTCTTGCCTGCTGGGTGTGTGAGAAACGCTTGTAAATCCCAATATTCTGTGCCCGGGTGATGGAGGCTGCAGATGAGATGCTCCTTACTGCTCCTTGGTTGCTACTTGTTCCTTATTATGCGCACGACTAAGCCACGCGACACGCCGAAAAGTAACGTGCCAAGCTGTGGGTTTGGTCTAGAGTTCTCGAGAGCTTCCGTGATATATTTAGCCACGAGGGAGAGGGAAAAAGAATCGCAGGTGGGAGAGAAAATGAGCTAGCGAAAGAAAACGATAGAGTGACACTGAGTGGACGATGAAGGTGGCGAGGAGGCGGGGAACTAGATGTGATTTTTCCGTATAATATTTCTCATCGATTCTAAATATTCGATTTTTAACTTTCAGCAAAACATGACTAAATTCTGATTGATTTTTTCCAAGTTAACAAGCCAGGCGGGGTTTCAGGCAACCTTCGCTTTCGGGAAATATTTGCGGCGAAGTGGAGAGGAGAAGTGGTGTTAAACGACGGTGGAGAAGGTAGGACGAGCGGGAGCGAGCGTACACCCTCCCCGACGTCACAAGCAACACTGACACTGGGAGCCGCAGCTGCTTGCCGAGTAATGGGTAGGGGAGGGTTAGGTAGAGGGAGGGGAGCAGGAGTGGGGAGGAAAGATATGGTGTGGAAGAGAGGAGGAGAGGAGCGTAGGGAAGTAGGGAGAGAGGGAGGGGAGGGAAGGGAGAGGAGGAAGAGAGTGAGGTAGAGGGAAGAAAGGGGAGGAAAGATATAGAAGGACAGGGTGATAAAGTATCTGAGAGAGAGAGAGAGAGAGAGAGAGAGAGAGAGAGAGAGAGAGAGAGAGAGAGAGAGAGGGAGAGATAGTAGAGAAGTAGGAAAGAGAAAAAATGATGATGATGATGATGATGATGATGGTGATGATGTTAAAAATGAAGCAGGGCAGTGAAATGGAGGGGGATAGGAAGACATAGAGGCGATTTGTTTGTGGCCACCCGTTACGGGATTAAGGCGTTTGGCAATAGATAGATATTTATAATTAATGCCTATCGGGTACACAAGGGTCATTAAGCCAGACAAGTAATTTCTTCTAAGGTCCAATCTTCCCCTAGCATACGACACGCAACCATCTGATTTACCCTCCACGTCCCTAACTTTACTGTTAGGTGAAGAGGGACGAGAGGAAACTGATTTTGTCCAGGAGTCTGACCGGCACTTGATTCTGAACGTGAACCCGGTGGACTACAGGCTTGAAGTTGCCCATCTGCGGTCCATCATCATCATTTCATCCATCCACTCACTTTATGTAGCCCTGAATTCGGTTGCTCTCTCTCTCTCTCTCTCTCTCTCTCTCTCTCTCTCTCTCTCTCTCTGTTAGAATTTACTACGCTGGGTGGTAACCATATAACCAGATGGACGCCTGGCGATCCAATCTGACGTAATCCATAAGAGTTTATATCCGAGAGATAGTTGGGGTTAATTACTCATAAAATGCCACTTAGGGACGAGTAACTGGTCACTTCCTTTAAATGTTTGGACTAAGTAGGCTAGCCCAGGTTCCCTATGCTCCTAATGGGACAATAGAGGGTAAGAAAATAGATAGGCAGTTAGACATTTAAATTTCCGGGCTCATTGGCCTAGCCCCGGGTCCCTACCGACCTAACGCGGAGATAAAGAATTAGATAGACAGATAAATAGATAGATAGACAGACTGACAGATAGATTGACTGACATGATAGATAGATAGATCGAGTGACAGATTGAACAGATTCATACACATTATTAGCGAACAGACCAAGAGGAAAACCACGTGAGAATTGATTAAAACTCTATCCCAGAATGAATGGACTTTAATTAGTACCCGTTGTGAGTAAAATTAAATGACTAATGAATGAGCCGTAGTAAACAAATAGTAGCAAGTCAGTAGTGCCGATGGAATGAATGAGTGGGGAAGCGATGAATGAATGAGAGATAATCGTTTGTTTTCCCCAAATATATCCCTAAATTTATCGACTCTGCCTTGTCTACTATGCTTCTGACACGCATACACTCTGAAATCTAACGTAACACATCACAACAAAGGGATAAGAGCTTGTGTTTACATCGGCGGCCATTGCAGTTTGAAGAATTTCCAGATTCAACTAGATTGCTTAACTTACCCCTCAAAAATACCATAATGATGCTATGATCAAGACACTTATCGCTGCAAGATACGCAATATACAAGCTAGTATTGCTAGAATGCAATTAAGGTGTGGTAAGCCTCATTAAAAACGCTATAACAAATGCCGCCTCTAAGTACAAACTCACAAAACTTGCAATTTTCAGAACCTCCCGCCACCACCTTGCCTGACGTAAGAGTAAACTTTACACTCAGTTTTTCGTTAAGTTTGAGGTACTGTCATTAACGTAAATAATTCTATACGCCAGTAATGTTTAGTTGAGCATATATCCTTAGCAACCAGCTTTCATTTGCCATGAATACCAGTTCTAAAATACCCTTATTCAATTTTCCTAAGTATGCAGTAACCATATGCACCATTCAACTTCAGTACATTTAGAATATACGTTGCTCTTACACATGGAAAGTAGTTATTTTTTATACTTTACTCGTTTATATCCAAGTGTGTAGATGAATAAACAGAGAGCCAAACTCTACAAGCTAAAAACAAATTAAGGCATTGAAAGCATTTAGAAGTTTTAGTTTGACGGGCTTACAACAAAAGGAATAATGTCCTGGCTTCCCATTATTTTCTCTGTATACTTTGTTATACCGACATGCCGTGTCAAAAACGGATGACAGTACTGTATTCTGTATATAAACATGTAATCAAACTGTGGTTTAAAGCAGTATGGCTGTCTACGAACAGAATTCAGGACGCCTTTATGACTGCACCGATATAGCCAGACAACTCCACCACCTGGTTGTGCAAATATCCAGTAACTCCCTTCCCAATTCCCGAAAAGAAGTTGAACTGTAGGAAAACAGTAACTTCAGACTGCAGTCGACCGGGTTCAGGTCCAGGTGATCATGGTTTGCAACAACTACAACAACAACAAACTACACTATTACAACAACAAAAACCTACTATTACCACTACTACTACTACATCGACAATTACTACTACCGCTACCACCATCACCACCACTACTACTATTACTACTTCTGGGGTGAAAAGATTGACGTTTGAAAGTAGTTTTCTACGGAAAGATTGGGAATTAGGGGAAAAAATGCCTACCAAGCTTTCCTTTCTAGATGTGGGAGAATCTCTTGGAGCGACCCTGTCATTAATTTCTTTGTAGTTGACTAGATTCCACAGAATGTCAATTGGAATGAGTTTTATTTAATTGGATACCAACAGACACAACCTTGATATATTGCTTGAAACTTGAACCCTGCCTGTAAACAAAATTAGTGGGGAACTGTGGGCAAGCGGTTAGCAATACTGGTGCCAAACACTGCCAGGTTGTAGCCTAGGTCCTATAGTGCCAGGGTTCAAATCCTGGTGTGGGCAGCTGGCCCCACTCTTCTCAGGTCTCCATACATCCATCCTTTTGGGTTGGTAGATAAAATGAATACCTAGGATAAAACCTCAGTAGGCGGGGCTGTTCGGCCAGACTGCCTAGGGAACAACTACTATTACTACACCTCAGTAGAGGAAGTAACCTAGCTGATGCAATGTGCTTGTATTCCATAACATGGGTTAATAAGCTGAATAACCTACCACAGGCGCAAAGGCATCAAGTATGCAGATTAACACCACGAATAAGCGCCTCATGGAATATGTCCCCTATCTTTTTTTGAATAGTACAATGAAACAATGCTATTAAAATTGTTCACCATTTATTTGCACGTTTTCTATAAAAACCCGCATGAAAGAAAATTGAAATGTTTTGATTGACCATAGTAAATATGATAAGGAGCTGTTTCCTTATAAAGAAAATAATCCGACGTTTGACGGAGTAAAATACATGAGTCGTGGGCCACCAGTTTTTACTCTGTACAGAAATAGAAATCCTTGGGGGATGGGATGCTTTCTGTGGGGAGGAGAACCACTGACTCATTGGAGCGTAACTTGGTGGACTGTAGGATGCAGGTGTCCTCTTGCAGTCCACTAGCCTCCTTGCGTGAGATAGGGAGGGTGATGAGGGACGTTTATATAACCAGGCAGCGGAGCCACCAGGCAATATCGGTTCCACCACAGGAAGGCGTCACTCCTGAGCACCGTTAATCGAATAAAATATAAATGAGAACCAAAACATTAACAACAAAAAATCAAAACAAGCCCATAAGAAAAGAGGAGAGCTGGTAGGACAGTTGGAATGATGAGATTGACATTAGAATATACTGCTAGTCACGAAGAAGTTCTATGGAAAATCTCCACATCTTGAATATTAAGGATTAACCTTAGAATATGGTGCTAGTCACGAAGAAGTGCTATGGAAAGGATACAAAGACATAGCACTGACTTTTCCCCCTCTAATCTACGCGGAATAAGCTCCATCAGGACGAAAATCTGGGCCAATTTAAGGTGAAAGAACTGTTATTTTTTTAATGAGTTGCAAAATAAGGGTACTGTGGCATCTGTGTCCGTCTGCCTATCTATCTAAATCAATCAATCAGTCAATCAACCAATAAATCAATCAATCAACCAATCAATCAATCAATCAATCAATCAACCAATCAGTCAGTC
>NC_137058.1:25859085-25869085 GCF_032717465.1 Coenobita brevimanus
AATACTCGACTTCTCTGCACTACAATTTCACGAGAAATAAACACGATAAAAACTGGCTGAAGGAAGGTGGAGAGAGAGGAGGAGAGAGGAGGAGAGACGGAGGGAAAGAGGAGAAGTGAGAGAGAGTGGTGTGGAGAGGGAAGGGAAAAGGGGAAAGGGAGTGAGAGAGGAGGATGGGGAGAGGGAGGAAGAGAGAGACAGAGAGAGAGAAAAGCCCATTTCTTTGGACACCTGACGCCTTCCCTCTCTTGTCTTGCTTTTCTTGTTCTTTTCCTTGTTTTCCTTGTTGTTTTTTGAGCGGTATTCTCGTCGGTTGAAGCTCCCTAACACCTCATCCTTAGCCATTTATTCTGGTTATCATTCTTATTTTCATTTTCTCTTTTTAAGTATACCTTGCATTCATATACCTTGCTCCTCTCGACGCAGGTAACATGCAGAGGGAAAAATAATACTAGAAAACACACACACACACACACACACACACACACACACACACACACACACACACACACACACACACACACACATACACGACAGAATGCAACTCCTGACCTTGAGATTTGGCGTCATTCAATATAACGAGACAAAAAAACAAAAAGAAAGGAAAAAGAAAAGAAAGGAAAGAAACAGAAAGAAAGAAAAGAGAAAGAAAAGAAAAAAAAGAGAGAAAAGAGAGAGGAAAGAAAAAGAAAGAAAAGAGAGAGGAAGGAAAAAGAAAGAAAAGAGAGAGGAAGGAAAAAGAAAGAGAGAAAAGAGAGAGGAAGGAAAAAGAAAGAAAAGAGAGAGGAAGGAAAAAGAAAGAAAGAAAAGAGAGAGGAAAGAAAAAGAAAGAAAGAAAAGAGAGAGGAAAGGAAAAGAAAGAAAGAAAAGAGAGAGGAAAGAAAAAGAAAGAAAGAAAAGAGAGAGGAAAGAAAAAGAAAGAAAGAAAAGAGAGAGGAAAGAAAAAGAAAGAAAGAAAAGAGATAGGAAAGAAAATGAAAGAAAGAAAAGAGAGAGGAAAGAAAAATAGAAAGAAAAGAGAAAGGAAAAAGAGAAAGAAAAGAGAAAGGAAAGAAAAAGAGAAAGAAAAGAGAAAGGAAAAAGAGAAAGAAAAGAGAAAGGAAAGAAAAATAGAAAGAAATAGAGAGGAAAGAAAAGAAAGAAAATAGAGATAGGAAAGAAAAAAAGAAAGAAAAGAGAGGAAAGAAAATGAAAGAAAAAAACAAGAGAGGATACAATATGAAAGAAAGAAAATATAAATAAATAAAACACAAAACAAACACATCCACACACCTGGAATTGTTAGTCTCACAGTTTCCAAAAATTCGTTGACATTTTCACCATTAACTCTCTCCTAGGCACTTCTTCGTGACTAGCACAACATTTTGGATTCTGCTTACAGTGCAGTGGCAGAAGATAGTACCATGGCTCTACGTCCTGCCTTTAGCACTTCTTCGTGACTAGCAACATACACTAATGTTAAGTTTCTAGTACAGATTAGCGGCAGAATAAGTGCTATGGCTCTATATCCTTTCCACAGCACTTCTTCGTGACTAGCACTCGTGTTTGTCTCATTACGTTGAAATAGAATATGACAATGCTACGGTTCTACATCCTTTCTCTAGCACTTCTTCGTGACTAGGGCCATTTCTAAGATTGATCTTGTTACAACTTAATGCCAAAATGACAATACTATGGCTCTACCTGTTTTCCTTAGCACTTCTTCGTGACTAGCACAATAATGTTAATCTCTTGCTACAGATAAAGCCTATATTACGGCTACACATTCTTCCCATAGCACTTCTTCGTGACTAGCACCATAGAGTGTTAATTCATAGCCTAACATACAGGAAGGAGAGATAGCAATTTGAGGTCAAGTGAAAATGAACAAAGTATAATAAACAGCAATAGTTCTTCATTAGTTCCGTACCCGACACGTGCAGAGAAAATACTGGTCGCTGTGTACGTGCCTTGGCGAGATGCACGTGCGTACTGTGACGTGCTGAAGTGTACGTGTTTAATTCTTCTAATACGTTGGCGTTGTGGTGTGGATGTGGATGTGATAGGAAGCGTTAGGAGAAACACATTGAGGTGGTTTGGCCATGTGGAGAGGATGCAGAGTGTGAGACTGACGAGGAGAGTGTATGTGAGTGAGGTGGATGTGGAGTTACATGGAGAGACAGACTGACAAATGAGGAAGTGAAGGAGCGTTGTGGTGTGGATGTGGATGTGATAGGAAGCGTTAAGAGAAACACACTGAGGTGGTTTGGCCGTGTGGAGAGGATAGAGAGTGTGAGACTGACGAGGAGAGTGTATGTGAGTGAGGTGGAGGGGTAGAGAGAGGGGAAGGCTAAGGATGAGATGAAGGGATGGAGTGGAGAGGTATATGAGAGAGGGAGGTATGAACTGGGAGTAGGACAGTGAAATGGCGGAGGACAGGGTGACATGGAGGCGACTTGTTTATGGCCACCCCTTACGGGATTAATGCGTCTGGTAATAGATAGACAGATACACAGACATTGACGTTGGTGGTAACACCTCTTTCTAAGCAATTAATTTAGCTCATTACTCCTTGCTGTTATCATCTGTGTTACTTAAATCATCCAAATACCACCATACTCAACATTAATAACATACTTGATATTAACCAGCCGTATCCACAAAACAAATCACCAAGGAAGAGGTGCTAGGGAGCTTCCTTAACCAACAGACCCGAGATTCAGCCAGGCAGTTCAGAGCCATTCAGTGAGTCACACGTAATGACCCCAAACGACCACTTAAAGATCAGAGTGAGGGAGATAATTGTGGCCGACCTCTCTCCTCCCTCCCCGTCTCCCTTCTCCCCCTCCCCCCTTCCTTCTCCCCCTCCCCCTTCCCCCTTCCTTCTCTCCCTCCCCTCTCCCTTCTCCCTCTCCCCCTTCTCCCCCCCCAATCTTCCTACCTCCAATATTCCTCTGGGTGTAGATCGGGGTGACTTTCTTTTAGCTGGTCTCTTGAAATCGCAAAGTTCCAAATTTTTTCCAACTTAATTTTTAGGCAGGTATGAGGTGTGATAAAAACGTTCTAATAATGCCTGCTAATTCAGTTTTATTTGTACTTTGACGCATACATCATTTATTCTCCTCAAAATACTCCCCTCTCCTACAAAAAAAAAAAAAAATCCATATATTTATTTTTTCCTACGCTCTTGTTACTGGTGGAAACATCCCTCGAATTTCTTTTTTTCTTTTCTCTTTTTGTCTTTATGTTCCTCAGTATGCTCGTTGTTTCAGAGTGGATGGCTTCAGTTAAACATTGTCCTTTCATCACAAACTTCAGCTTGGGCAACAACGAAAAGATATACAGTGAAAGATCAGGCGAAGAAGGTTGACGTGGGACTGATAGATTTTTTTTTTTTTTCACCCTCCGTTGCTGCGTGAGTGGGGGTATTTTCATGCTGAGGCAGCCACCTGACATTCAAATTTTCATGCCATCTGCTTTTTACTATTTCTTTCAAATGTTTCAAAACCTCCACACCTCCACTTTTGCATCTTCATTCTGAAATACCCTCCACTCTCTTTCCAACACCATCTCTCTCGTCCCAAACAAAGATTTTCCACAGAGACATTCTTTTAAAAATCAACTAAATTTACCCGCAGGTTTACCGAAAGATCAACTGGGCGAACTGGGCCGAGGAAAGCCAAAAGAGACACCAGAAAATTCGTCCAAAAACCTATTATTCGAGATAAGGGAGAACCACGACCAAAGATTCAGCTCCCGGATCAAGGCGAATCTGAATCAACCAATCGCGGGGCTTGGGGCTCAGGACGCTGGAATTTAAAACATGGGAAAGCACGCTGATTGGCTGAGGTGAACCGCGCGTCCTCCAAATGGATATAAAATGAGTTCCAAAGCTTGAGGGTTGTGGCTTTGGCATTTACGAGGTTGTATCTTGTGCTTAGAGTTGTGAGATTGGTATTTACGAGGTTTGTATCTTGTGCTTTGTGTATAAGGTTATGTATGGAAATTGTCTTCGGTGAGAGAACTGATGGAATGTAAGCACAGAGCATCAGGTAATCAATAATTCTAGGTGTCCATCCACTATTTGCTAGTTGGTATAATAAATGAGGACCTAATGTAACATCTGGAGGAGGTGACTATTGACCTAGATAATGCAGTGGCTTCGTATTCCAGGGTAGTGCTGGATAACTCGCTACAAATTCAAAGGCCTAAGTCATGGAGGCGTGCACCGTGCCTGATCGCTTCATGGTATTCTGTGTACACTTCAGAAATTACTGTAAGGTGTTGGCTCTAATGTTTGAAAGAGAAATTGAAGTTTTGAAGAGAGTTTTGAAGTTTAGAGGAATATATTTTCAGCTACAAAGACACGAACTGGCAGCGTTAAGATTTGGTTGCTGCGATGAATGAGAGAAGGAAAAAGGCGCGGAAAGAAACCTCTGGGAAAACAGGCAGTGAGGGAACTCCTTAATTAACCCCTGATGAGAGAGAGACTAAATCGAGACTCTCATTTGTGGTAATTGGCATCTCACTTTGGCGGCCGAGGTGATAAAGTCAGTGGTGGGGATCGGATGGCGGGGATCGGATGGCGGGGATCGGATAGCAGGGATCGGATAGCAGGGATCGGATAGCAGGGATCGGATAGCGGGGATTGGATAGTGGGGATCGGATGGCAGGGATCGGATGGCAAGGGTCGGATAGTGGGGATCAGATAGAGGGGATCGGATAGCGGGGATCGGATAGCGGGGGTTGGATAATGTCAGATGTGTGAGGTCTGGAGGAGTTATGTTAATTCAGGTTTGGCTAGATTAAGGTAAGTAAAGTAGGGTAGGGTAGGGTAAGGTAGGGTAGGGTAGGGTAGGGAAAGGTAGGGTAGGGTAGGGTAGGGTAATGTAGGGTAGGATAGGGTTGGGTTGGGTTCGGTAGGGTAGGGTTGGGTTGGGTTGGGTTGGGTTGGGTAGGGCAGGGTAGGGTAGTGTAGGGTAGAGTAGGGCGAGGTTGGGCAGGATAGTGTAGGGTAGGGTAGGTAGGGTAGGGCAGAGTAGGGTAGGGTAGGGCAAGGTAAGGCAGGGTATGGTCTATCTTCTGTCTATATTTCTATCTATCTACCTACTTACCTACCTACGTATCTATCTATCTATCTGCCAACATACCCATCTAAATACTTACAGTACCTACCTACCTACCTATCTATCTATTTAAGTATCTATCTATCTATCTATTACTCACGTCCTTCATTCCCCTCTCACGTCCCTCTCATCAGTATCCATAACCTGACGTTCAAGAAGAATAATCACACAAGTTACTCCTTGGCCTTCCATCTTAAGGAGTAGTAATGGACATTGGACACCTTCCTCGACCCCTGTGACCCTTAACACTTCCTCCTTGGCGAATTATTCCGTCTATTACAACTTCATCTCATCATTCTTTTTGCGTTGTGTAATGTAACTGTAACTTGGCCTAAAATTGCCATCCCTCCATCTTGAATAGTGAGCTGTGGCAGTAGTGTATGGTGCTAGTCACGAAGAAGTGCTATGGAAAAGGTGCACAGCCTCATTCACCCCGTATTTCCGTTGCTCCTCCTGATTAGCGATTTATTCTGCCTAATTCACCCCGTATTTCCGTTGCACCTCCGGATTAGCGATTTATTCTACATAATTCACCCCGTATTCGTTGCACCTCGTTATTAGCGATTTATATTTTGCATATTTCACTGTTTTGTTCCTGTATTTTCGTTGCATCTTCTTATTAGCGATTTATTTTGCATATTTCACTGCTTTGACCCCGTATTTTCGTTGCACTTCCTCCTTAGCGAGTTATTTTGCATATTCCACTGCTTTGATCCCGTAGTCTCGTTGCACCTCCTATTTAACGATTTATTTTTTGCATATTTCGCTGCTTTCATCCCGTATTTTCGTCGCACCTTCTTATTAGCGATTCATTTGGCATATTTCACTGCTTTCATTCCGTATTTTCGCCGCACCTTCTTATTAGCGATTGATTCTGCATATTTCACTTCATTGATCCCGTATTTTCGTGCCACAGGTTTCGTTGCACCTCCTGATTAGCGATTTATTCTGCATATTTCACTTCTTTGATCCCGTATTTTCGTGCCACAGGGTTCGTTGCACCTCCTGATTAGCGATTTATTCTGCATATTTCACTGCTCTGACTCTTTATTTTCGTGCCACAGGGTTCGTTGCACCTCCTGATTAGCGATTTATTCCGCATATTTCACTTCATTGATCCCGTATTTTCGTGCCACAGGTTTCGTTGCACCTCCTGATTAGCAATTTGTCTATTGCACCCTGGAATGGACCAGCATGCTGGAAAGACACATGGAAATAAATAACAATAAATAAACAATAAATATATAACTAACAATAACAATACCTAAACAATAATAAAAAAATAAAAAAAAAATAATAAAATAAAATAAAAGCAATAATAAAAAATAAAATAAAAATATAGGAGAAATAATGAAATAACAAAATAATAAAACAATAGTAATATAATAAAATGATAATAAAATAATAAATTAATAATATAATAAAATAATAAAATAAAAAAATTAATAAAATAACAATAAAATAATAAAATAATAAAATAACAATATAATAATAAATAAAAAATAATAATAACAATAAAATAATAATAAAATAATAAAATAATACTAAAATAATAAAATAAGAATATAGGAGAAAGAATAAAATAATAATAAAATAATAAAATAATAAATAAGATAATAAAATAATAATAAAATAATAAAATAATAAAATAACAATAAAATAATAAAGAATAATAAATAATAAAAAATAATCAAGTAATAAAATCAATAAAAACAGCAAAAAAAAATTCAGTAAAATATAAGATCATTGAAATGCAAAGTGGAGAAATAAGTCGCAAACGAAAAAATGTTACGAGCCTTTCTATGCAAATGAGGACACAGGCCTTAACCCCGACAATCCCACATTTCACCCATTTTTTACCCAAGGATTTTTTGTTCCCTGTAGGACGCCAGACCAGGAAGATAAACATTAGTACAGGGGGGTAAAAAAGTGTGTTTGTTTGTGTTTACAGCCGGGTATTTCATGTCGTGACGCTTGATCCTGTGCGACTCATTCTATGCGTCACCCTTGTAGATTATCAGGGTAGGAAAATTAAGTAATAATGGGGGTGAGAGAGAGAGAGAGAGAGAGAGAGAGAGAGAGAGAGAGAGAGGGAGAGAGAGGGAGAGAGAGAGAGAATCATAAAGAAAATACATGATAAGGAATAGTTAAAAGAAATTTCCAAAGAGAGAAAGAGAAAGAACAAGGAGAGATGGAGGAAAAAGAGAGAGACAATGGAGGGAGGGAGGGAGGAAAGGAGAAAGAAGAAGGGAGAGAGAGTGAGAGCAATGGAGACAAGAGAGAGAGAGGGGGGGGGAGAAAGAGAGACAGAGAGAGAAGGGAGAAAGGATAAAAGAGAGTGTAAGAAAAAAGAGAAGAAGAGAAGAGAGGGGAAGGATATGGTAGTGTGTGTGTGTGTGTGTGTGTGTGTGTGTGTGTGTGTGTGTGTGTGTGTGTGTGTGTGTGTGAGAGAGAGAGAGAGAGACAGACAGACAGACAGAGACACAGAGAAACAGAGAGACAGACAGACAGAGAGACTGACAGAGAGAGGAGGAGGAGGAGGAAATAAAGGGCGAGAGAAAAACAAAGATAGTAAGACAGGAAGAAAAGTGAGAGAAAGTGAGAAAGAGAGAGAGAGAGAAGTGAGAAAATTGAAAGACACAGAGGCTTCAAGATTTCAATTGCAAGGAGTAAAGGCGAAGAAACATAGAGGAAGAAAATATCGCTCCTTTACTAGAGAGAAAGAAGGGTGGGGAAAAGGTTGCGTGCGTGCTGAATGCTGAGTGCGTGTGTGTGTGTGTGTGTGTGTGTGTGTGTGTGTGTGTGTGTGTGTGTGTGTGTGTGTGAGAGAGAGAGAGAGAGAGAGAGAGAGGGATTTTCTTCACCCCGTCAAGTGTGTGTGTGTGTGTGTGTGTGTGTGTGTGTGTGTGTGTGTGTGTGTGTGTGTGTGTGTGTGTGTGTGTGTGTGTCTGTGAGAGAGAGAGAGAGAGAGAGAGAGATTTTCTTCACTCCGTCAACTGTTAAAGAAATGAATCCACACACACACACACACACACACACACACACACACACACACACACACACACACACACACACATTCGGCTTTTTTCCCTCCTCTCTCGGCCTGTGTGACCTGTTTGGAGAATTCGGCACCAGCACCGAAACCTTTCCTTTTTTCCCTTCTCCCCTAAGACCTGCTACGAGGCGCCTTAATCTCTGTCCAACTGTCCTAGTGTCCAAAAAAAGCCAATTGAAGGTCGCTCCCCCCCCCCCCATTTTTTTTTGAGAGAGAGATTTTCGAATTGTTTTTTTTTTTCTTGTCCGTCTCCTGAGCTGACTTTCAAAGAGGAATGAGTTTTAGATTTCTCTCTCTCTCTCTCTCTCTCTCTCTCTCTCTTACGAAGGTGGCGAGGTGGGTGTTCGTGCCGAAAGCTTCCTTATCCTTTATTTACTTTTGCTATTCTTGATTGGATGAAGGGAAGTGGGTGGATGTCTGAAACGTGTGCGTGTGTGTGCGTGTGTGTGTGTGTGTGTGTGTGTGTGTGAGAGAGAGAGAGAGAGAGAGAGAGAGAGAGAGAGAGAGACGAGAAGATCGGAGATGAAGAGAGGGTGAGAATTATAGTTTCTGGTCAATTATGAGAGCGATAATAAAGACTATATATATCTATCCATCTATCTATCCATCTATCTATCACTGTGACGTACTGAGAAGGAATTTTTTGAGCAAGGAACAGTATTGCAAAAGGTCCATCTCCAAAATGAAAGCAGTCAAGAAAGATGTAAACTTTTTAGGGAGTCAAATCATCTGCCTTTTTAACTTACTGATAAAAGGTGAAGACGCTGAGCATTTTTCTAAGACCAGACCATAGTAGAAGTGATGCAGGAATCCCCCTCCCTCCCTCAGCAAATAGATAAATGAGTAGATTAATAGAGGAAGGAAGGAATACAGGGGAATTAGTGATATGGAAGGGAGGACTTAAAGAGACTGAGATTGTAATGCTTAAGAGAGAATGGGTATGTGTTGTCAAAGGGAACTGAGAAGAGGAAGATAAGGAGAGAGAAGAATGGGAGATGAAGGAAGGGAGGAGGAAGGAAGGAAGGAAGGAAAGAGGGAAAGAAAGAAGGAAGGAAGGAAGGAAGGAAGGAGGAATGAAGGAATGAAGGAAGGAATGAAGGAGGCAAGGGAGAGTGAGAGAAAAAATACCAGTCTTTCCTAGGGTGTGTAGCTGGGTGTGTAGTAGCCAGCATCATATTACCCACATATTACCCTCATACTGCCCACATATCACCCACATATCACCCACAAATTCACTCACATATCACCCACAAATCACCCACATATCACCCACAAATTCACTCACATATCACCCACACATCACCCTCATATCACCCACAAATTCACTCACATATCACCCACATAACACCCACATAATCACTCCCATATCACCCACATATCACCCACATAACACCCACATAATCACTCACATATCACCCACATATCACCCACATACCACCCACAAATTCACCTCATATGCAAGACAGAAGGGGCGCTACGGGGTGTCTTAATCCTACATGAATACAGCCCAGAGCCTTAAGACGTGATAACCTGAGTCTCAAGACGTGGTAAGAAGGGGCCGGGAACTCCTCAGAGGCCTGCCCTATTCTCCAGCCAGACCCCCACACCTGCGTCTCAAAGGCCGAAGATCAAAGGCCGGAAGGGGAGGAGGTGCGTTGGGGGTAAGGAGCTCTGTGTCACCTGAAGAATACAGGGTCGAATCCGGGATTGGGGGGTCACGGTTAAGCCCTGGAGTCTTAAATATATCTTAGACAATTAATAAGAATATAACCCCCTTGTCAAATAACTATGTCTATCTATATCATTTCTATCTATATTATATCTTATCAAAAGACTGACT
>NC_137058.1:25874085-25881585 GCF_032717465.1 Coenobita brevimanus
TGATGATGATGATGATGTTGATGATGATGTTATTACTACTGCTACTACTACTACTGTTACTACTACTACTACTACTACTATTATTACATGTACTGCTACTACTACTTCTATTATTATTATTATTATTACTATTACTATTACTATTATGTGTCTTAGTTTACTAAAGAGAGAGAGCGAGGGAGAGAGAGAGAGAGAGAGAGAGAGAGAGAGAGAGAGAGAGAGAGAGAGAGACTAATGATGGCGGAACCGAAGAAGAAAGTAAAGGACAACGAATGGGAGGGAGAATCTGGGACACAAGCAGGAGAAAATGTGAGAGAGAGAGAGAGAGAGAGAGAGAGAGAGAGAGAGAGAGAGCGAGGTAGTAGAGGAGAAAAGGTGGACAAGTTTGATAATTTCCTAAAAGAGAAATTTCAGATTACTGGGGGGAGAGAGAGAGAGAGAGAGAGAGAGAGAGAGATGGAAGGCAGGGAGGAAGGGAGGCTGAGGCTAAAGGATAGAACAGAAAAATGGAGAGAAAGGAATAGTAAGTGAGCTGTAAAGAGAGAGAGAGAGAGAGAGAGAGAGAGAGAGAGATGCTGGGGGTAGAGGGCCAGGCACTAAGGCGAAGGGACTCAGTATGGCTCTGGCCTTGGTGGAGGGAGGGTGTGTGTCATTGTCTCTCCTGACCAACTCCTACAGACTCCCTTTCCACCCCTCGTCAACCTAACTTAACCTGGACAAACCTAATCTAATTCAACCTAATCTGACCTCCCTTGACCTAATCCTGCCTGACCTGACCTGATTATATGGCCAAATTTATCGTACCTTGACATAATATGACCTAACCTCCCAACCTGACCTCATAGTAATCCCGTACCATTCGAAAAATCCTTCCAGGTGTGCTGACGAGCCTGGAAATCGTCTCTACCTGTCCATTCACACCTGGAACTTAATTAGGGACCTGCCACGTACACTCGACGGTTGTGTCTAGTAGTGAGGGGGTATTTGGGTACTGTGCTTGCCAGATAAGTGTGAGGGGACTATAGTTGTTTTTTTGCAGTAGTTGTGAAGTTGAATATACTTGAGTTTTAGTGAAGGAAGTTTGAGTAAAATAAATCACACTTGAGTTTTAGTGAAGGGAACTTGAGTGAAATGAATTACACTTGAGTTTTAGTGAAGGAAATGAGTCATACTTGAGTTTTAGTGAAGGAAACTTGAGTATATTGAGTCACACTTGAGTTTTAGTGACTGGAACTTGAGTGAAATGAATTACACTTGAGTTTTAGTGAAGGAAACTTAAGTAAAATGAGTCACACTTGAGTTTTAGTGAAGGAAATGAGTCAAACTTGAGTTTTAGTGAAGGAACTTGAGTAAAATAAATCACACGAGCTTTAGTGAAGGGAACTTGGGTAAAATGAATCTCACGTGAGGTTTAGTGAAGGAAATGAGTCACACTTGAGTTTTAGTGAAGGGACTTGAGTAAAATGAATCACACTTGAGTTTTAGTGTCAAAAACTTGGGTAAAATGAATGACACTTGAGTCTGGGTGAAGGAAATGAGTCATACTTGAGTTGTAATGAATGAAGTTTGAGAAAAATGATTCAAGCAACACAAATACAAACGAAACGAAGGAAAAAAAACTGAAAAATCCAACTTTGTAAATAAACTGAATAACTAGAGGGGCACTCAGTGGAGCCCATCTCTCCGACAAGGGCAGCGTCATTTCCAAACCACGCTTCAAAATAGGTTAGGTTTTCTCATCACTGGTAAGGGTTTCGCAAAAAGTGTTTTCCGGATCCAGAATCTGTAATACGATCCGGATCCGTCCCAAAAGTTAATCGATTGTTCCCTGGGACATGGGCTATCTACCCACCAAATTTGGTCCAAATCTCTCTTTTAGTTTTTGAGTAATCTTGGTAACAGACAAACTAACAAACAAACAGGGGAGAAAACAAAAGAACAAAAACAACGACAATAATGATACTACTATTACTACTACTACTACTACTACTACTACTAATAATAATAATAATAATAATAATAACAATAATAATAATAATAATAGCAATAATAATAATGATAGCAATAATAATAACAATAATAATGGTAATAATAATAATAATAATAATAATAATAATAATAACAACAACAACAACAATAATAATGATAACAATAATAATAATAATAATAATAATAATAATAATAATAATAATAATAAAACTAACATAACCTACTTTCCTGAATTAATTTTTCCAGAAATTGTAGAAAAAAAAAATTGCTGGCAGGAAATACAGCGCAAAATGAACTCTCAAAAAACTGCCACAGAAAATAGATAATGAAAATAGATAGATAGACAGATAGATAGAAAGATGGATAGACAGGTAGGTAGATATAGGTAAATGTAGATAGATAGATATATGTAGATTGATATAGATAGATAGATATAGACACAAATAGACATACAGATAGATGGATAGATAGACAGATAGATAGACAGATAGATAGATAGACAGACAGACATATATTGTAGATAGATGGATAGATAAACAGACAGACAGACAGACAGATAGGCAGATAGATAGAGAGACAGACAGACAGACAGATAGACAGACAAATAGATAGACAGATAGATAAACAGATAGATAAACAAATAAAATAAAAACGAAGTGCTTTATTACATGTCTTTTCTTAGATTTAGTCACAGGGAAGAAAAGAATGAAGAAAAGAATGACACGCTGCTTTACTGAGTGACCGAGAGAGAGAATGAAGGCTTTATTAGAGTGTGTAATAAAGAGTGAACAGAGTGACATGAACTGCTTTACTGAGTGAGCAATAAAGACATAAGAGTGACAGCATGAACCACTTTACTGAGTGAGCAATGAAGAATGAACAGAGTGACAGAATGAAATACTTTACTTAGTGAACAATAAAGAATGAACAGAGTGACAATGAACTACTTTACTGAGTGACATAAAAAGAGTGAAGAGTGATAGCATGAACTTCTTTACTGAGTGAGCAATAAAGAATGAACAGAGTGACAATGAACTGCTTTACTGAGTGAGCAATCAAGAATGAACAGAGTGACAGAATGAATTACTTTATTGAGTGTCAAATAAAGAGTGAAGAGTGACAGCATGAACTTCTTTACTGGGTGAGCAATAAAGAATGAACACACCAGAGTGAAAATAAAGGAATAACATACTAGAGTGATCAGTAAAGCTTCCACATCCTTACTAGAGTGATAAAGAATGAACATATATACAAATAATCAATAAAGAATGAATATGTTTTTACCAAGGCCACTAATAAAGAGTGAACATATTAACTAGAGTGACCAAAAAAGAATGAAGATAATTTTACTAGCGTGAGCAATAAAGGAGGAACATTAGAATGAGGAACTGGCGAAAGAATTCTTGAAGAGTGATTAGTAAAGAGTGAACATAATATTACTAGCGTGAGCAATAGAATATGAATATAATTTTACTAGTCAGCAATAAAGAATGAATCTACGCATCAGAGTGACTAATAAAGAATGACATTAATTATAAGTGTGAGCAATACAGAATGACATTAATTATAAGAGTGACCAATAAAGAATGAAAATAATTAAAAGAGTGAGCAATAAAGAATGACATTAATTATAAGAGTGAGCAATAAAGAATGACATTAATTATAAGAGTGAGCAATAAAGAATGACATTAATTATAAGAGTGAGCAATAAAGAATGACATTAATTATAAGAGTGACCAATAAAGAATAAAATTAATTATAAGAGTGAGCAATAAAGAATGAAATTAATTATAAGAGTGACCAATAAAGAAAGAAGCTATTTATCAGAATGAGCAATAAAGATTGAAGACAATTTTACTAGAACGATCAGTAAAGAGTGAAAATAATTGCAAGAGTGAGCAATATAAAAAATAATGATAAGCATGACCAATAAAGAATGATCCTTTTTATCAGAGTGAGCAATAAAGGTGCAGCTTATTCACTAGTAAAGACAGAAGCACAAGTAATGAAAAGAGTGAAAGATAGTGAGAATAAATCATCTTCCAAGAGTGACAATAAAGAAAGTGATTAATAAAGGAAGTGATCAGTAAAGGAAGAGTGTGAAAAGTAAAGGAAGAGAGTGATCAGTAAAGAAAGAGAGTGATCAGTAAAGAAAGAGAGTGATCAGTAAAGAAAGAGAGTGATCAGTAAAGAAAGAGAGTGATCAATAAAGAAAGAGAGTGATCAATAAAGATAGAGAGAGATCAATAAAGATAGAGAAGGATCAATAAAGAAAGATCAATAAAGAAAGAGAGTGATCAATAAAGAAAGTGATCAATAAAGAAAGTGATCAATAAAGAAAGTGATCAATAAAGAAAGAGAGTGATCAATAAAGAAAGAGAGTGATCAATAAAGAAAGAGAGTGATCAATAAAGAAAGAGATCAATAAAGAAAGAGAAGGATCAATAAAGAAAGAGAGTGATCAATAAAGAAAGAGAGTGATCAATAAAGAAAGAGAGTGATCAATAAAGAAAGAGAGTGATCAATAAAGATAGAGAGTGATCAATAAAGAAAGAGAGTGATCAATAAAGAAAGAGAGTGATCAATAAAGAAAGAGAGTGATCAATAAAGATAGAGAGAGATCAATAAAGAAAGAGAGTGATCAATAAAGAAAGAGAGTGATCAATAAAGAAAGAGAGTGATCAATAAAGAAAGAGAGAGATCAATAAAGAAAGAGAGAGATCAATAAAGAGAGTGATAAAGATAGAGAGTGATCAATAAAGGAGCCTAATAATGAGTGTAAATAAAGAGGAATCAGTCAAGATGTTACTCTTACTCTGTCTCTTGGGTAAGTAACCGATGCTAAGTGATTTATTTTTATGTATGTATGTATGTGTGTATGTATGTATGTATGTATGTATGAATGTATGTATGTATTTATGTATGTCTGAAAATATGTATGAATGTATGTACTTATGTATGTACGTATATATGTGTGTATGAATGTATGTAGTATGTATGAGTGTATGTACGTATATATGTATGTATGAATGTATGTATTTATGTATGTATGTATGTATGTATGTATGTATTTCCTCATTCATTCATTCATTCATATATTCATTTCTTATATGAGGGGGATTTCCAGGGATGTGCATGTCCCTCAGTCACTCACTAAGGATTTTCGGAACAAAGGCGTTTTATTCCCGTAGATTTTTGTGAAGCCTCAGACCGCAGTGCCTCCCTCCCTTACTAGATGCTCAGTAAAACACACACACACACACACACACACACACACACACACACACACACACACACACACACACACACAAGCGAGTGCAAAAATTAAAACTAGCGCAAATATATTACACACATTTTCCAACAAATATCCTCTCTCTCTCTTTCTCTCTCTCTCTCTCACACACACACACACACACACACACACACACACACACACACAAGAGATGTCTGATACGTACACGCCTCATACAGCCTTCAGCACACACACACACACACACACACACACACACACACGGAAATAAGGTTACTGAACTCTCTCTCTCTCTCTTTCTCTCTCTACCTACCTACCTACCTACCTACCTACTTACCCACCAGTCGATCTGTCTCTACCTGTCTATCTATCCACATATCTATCTATCTATCTATCTATCTATCTGTCTGTCTGTCTATCTACCTAACTATTTATCGATCTATCTATCTATCTATCTGTCTGTCTGTCTATCTACCTAACTGTTTTATCGATCTATCTATCTATATATCTATCTATCCACTCGAACGTTCTTCTCTTTTCTTATTATTGGACAAGGAGAGAGAGAGAGAGAGAGAGAGAGAGAGAGAGAGAGAGAGAGAGAGAGAGAGAGAGACATGGAACAGGACGGGAAGCATGTGCCAGTAAACTTAATAAAAGAGAGAGAGAGAGAGAGAGAGAGAGAGAGAGAGAGAGAGAGAGAGAGAGAGAGAGAGAGAGAGAGCTTTAACACTGCATAACCTTGGGATCAATGAACAAGTTGACTACAGCAGGGGGGGAGGGGGAGGGGCATCACCATCATCATCACCACTGTCTTTATCATCAACATCATTGTCATCATCATAGTCTGGCATTATTATTATTATTATTATTATTATTATTATTATTATTATTATTATTATTATTACTACTACTACTACTACTACTACTACTTTTACAACTACTACTACCACTATTACTACTACTACTACTACTACTACTACTTCTACAACTACAACTACTACTACCACTATTACTACTACTACTACTACTACTACCACCGCCACCACCGCCACCACCACCACTACTACTACTACTACTATTACTACTATTAAGATTTTGATTCGAACCTGCCCTCTAGCCTATTAGTTCTGTTTCCTTTCTTATGGGTAAAAATTGGAAGCAAATACATGTACAGGCGAGGGCAAAAATTCGCTACCCAATTTTCGGTACAAGCCATCGACGTGGCAACACTGTATGAAAAAATTGATAGATGTGCTTTCGAGAACTATATATAATTACTTTTTTTTTTTTTTTGGCTAGTCATGCATAAATTTTTTTTTTTTTCAATAATTAGTAGAGTTTTAAGATGCCTGGAAACTATATTCATTTCACTCAAACTTGGCCTAGATTGTCGCCCTCTTGTAGTTTATTCCACGTAGCTCAGTGGCAGAAGACGACGATGTTACGGACGCTACCCTTTCCACAGCACTTCTTCATGACTAGCACCATGTTTTAGTGTTAATCTGCTGCCACATCTCAACATTCAAGAGAGAGAGGGAGAGAGAGAGAGAGTCCACTGGCAGCACATCGGACCCTCTCAGACCAGGAACTGTCTAGGGCTTTGGGCAGTCTGGCACAATGTTTCGCACAGTATTCTCTTTCCCTTGTGTGTGTGTGTGTGGGTGGGTGTGTTCTGTTCCCTTTGTGTGTGTGTGTGTGTGTGTGTGTGTGTGTGTGTGTGTGTGTGTGTGGGTGTGGGTGTGTGGGTGGGTGGGTGGGTGTGTTCTCTTCCCTTTGTGTGTGTGTGTGTGTGTGTGTGTGTGTGTGTGTGTGCGTGCGAGAACCGTAAAACATCCAGTACACCCATATCTAAACAATTACCACCACTGACTAATACAGTACCCACTTCAACATTAAAATCACCAAAAACATCTCTCCCAATTTTACCCCCCCTCTTGCTACTGTCCCCTTCACCCGGACGCACTGATGACAGGTAATCCCGGCAAGAGGAACTACCACTCTCTCCTTTTGTGCCCTAGTTCGATTTCTCAGTGGCTGCAATTCGCTCAGACATGCACAGAAATACGAAAAAGATAGGGTGCCTCTCGCCATCATCACTGTGTCTTGCCTTCCATACTCATCCCACGGCGCTGAAAGTATCGTTCCTCCTTATACTCTTTTACTATGTGGTTCATTTTGATGTCACATAATAACCCTCACATCTATCTATATCTATCTGTCTGTTTATCTGTCTATCTGGCTAATAGTTTATCTATCCATCT
>NC_137058.1:25886585-25894085 GCF_032717465.1 Coenobita brevimanus
GTCTGTCTCTCTCTCTCTCTCTCTCTCTCTCTTACTTTTTCCTCCCGATTTTCCTAACACCTTCAGTCTGGCGATTTATTTTTCACTTTCTTCATGGTACTACTTTAAGGACACACTAGGCCCGTAATCCCGTTGGTTAAGAAAGCTTCCCAACACCTTTTCCTAAGTGATTTATTTTCTTATTACCCCTTATTGTTCTATTCTGTGTTAACTAAATCCTTCAAACATCGCCATACTCTGCATAAATAACGTACAAAAGGATATTAACCAGCCATACCCAAAAATAAATCGCTAAGGAGGAGGTGCTAGGGACCCTCCTTACCTGACGAGAATATACAACTGAGAAAAGTTGACCTAGATTGACCTGACGTAATTAAACCATCCTAACATGACCTAAGCCAGTCTAAATCCCCCCAACCCAGGTCACATGGCTAAGAGCTCGTGACCTTTGAACCCTGACAGTGGGATAATAAACATACACCACCAACGACCTGATATAACCTAACCTAACTTAACCTCACCTCACCTGACCTAACCTAACCTGTTGTACCCCAAACCAGGTCACATGGCTAAGAGCTCGTGACCTTTGAACCCTGGTGGTGGGGCGGTACACATCACCGCCAACGACCTGACCTAACCTAACCTAACCTCACATCACCTGACCTAACCTAACCTGAACTCCCCCAAACCAGGTCACATGGCTGAGGGGGCGTGACCTTCGCATGCCTAACCCATTACCTCACCTCACGTCACCCGACCTAACCCAACCTCACCTCACCTCACCTCACCAGACCTAACCTAACCTGAACTCCCCCAAACCAGGTCACACGGCTGAGGGGGCGTGACCTTCGCATACCTAACCCATTACCTCACCTCACCTGACCTAACCTAACCTAAGCTACCCTAAACCAGGTCACATGGTTGAGGGGACGTGACCTTCGCATACCTAACCCATTACCTCACCTGACCTGACCTAACCTAACCTAATCTCCCCCAAACCAGGTCACATGGTTGAGGGGGCGTGACCTTCGCATCCTGACGGTGGGCCGGTACACCTACACTACTGACCTGCGGTTCGAGGCACTACATCAGGAGGCCAGCTCAGAATGGACGCTGCGGATTAAGTCGGTGCAGCTCAGGGATCAAGGAAACTACGAGTGCCAGATTAACACCAAGCCCCTCAGAACCTTCAACATCTTCCTCAGAGTTGTAGGTGAGGGGGACGGTGTTGTAGTTGTAGTTGTAGTTGCTGTATTTATCTCTTATCATCGTCAGTAATAATATCTTTAACATTATCCTTCATTGTTTTATTTTGTTATTATCGTCACTGTTAATATTTTCAACTTCTTCCTCGGTTAAAGGTAAGATAGACTGATTTAGATGTGTTTATCATCATCGTCATCATCGTTATCGTCATCATCATCATCATCATCATCCAAACCTCCTTTCCTCATCATCTTCATCATTATCATCATCAACATCATCATCATCATTATTATTATCCACACCTCCATTCACCATCACAATTATTCACACCGCCATTCATCATCATCATCATCATCATCATCATCATCATCATCCACTCCTTCATTCATCCTCCTCTTCATTATCATCATCCACACCTCCATTCATCATCATCATTATCCAAAGCGCCATTCATCATTATCGTCATCATCATCATCATTATTATCATCATCATCATCATCCACTCCTTCATTCATCCTCCTCTTCATCATCATCATTACCCACAGCGCCATTCAGCATCATCATCATCATCATCATCATCCACCCCTTCACTCATCTTCATCATCATCATCATCATCCACACCTCCATTCATCGTCATCATCACCATCATCATCATCCACCGCTCCACTCACCATCATCATCATCACCTCCTTTCATCACCATCAATAATTTACATTGAATATATCTTTAATGACGCACTTCTTTATATACAGATACAACCTTCAAATTAACACAAACTCCATTAAAATCTTCAATATCATCGTTATAGTTGTGACTAGGGATGATGGGGTTACATTTCTTGTATCTATTCCTGTCTTATTATCTATCTATCTATAGCCAGACGCCTCAATCCCGTAAGGAGTGGCCACAAACAAATCGCCTCCATGTCGCCCTGTCCCCTGCCATTACTTTGCCCTTCCCCTCCAGCTCACACACCCCTCTCTCATGTACCTCTCCATCCCTTCATCTCATAAAACACTATCTTCCTTCGAGTTCCTGTTTTGTGTGTGTGTGTGTGTGTGTGTGTGTGTGTGTGTGTGTGTGTGTCTTCATTTTAATCGTCTTCCTCCGTGTCTTGTAAAACCTTCTAATATCGCCTCACTTGACACCCACAACGTGCAAGAGGAAATTAACCACTCATATCCAAGAATAAGTCGCTAAGGAAGAGGTGTCAGGGAACTTTCTTAAGTGAAAAAAAAATACGATCCCTACATAACGTGCAGGAGGATATTAACGAGCCATATCCAAGAATAAATCGCTAAGGAAGAGGTGTTAAGGAGCTTGACTGACGAGAATGCAAGACCTAGATCCATATTCTCGTCTGAAAGGTGACTCCCTAACACCTCTTCCTTAGCGATTTATTTTGCAAACTACCCATTAACATCCTTTAGTTTGCTTCGTATAGCTTTTCAACATCGACATAGATTGCACGAATAACACACAAGAATAAAGTAACGGGGCAGAATCAGAAATAAATCAGTAAGGAAGAGGTGTTAGGGAGCTTACAAAACCCCCCGGTGCGATGAGAGAGGCTGAGGCGGGAGATTGGGCTTGTTATTTGCTATTTCACGGGACGGGTCTAAAGGGGTGATTGCTTGCCTGCAGTTGATGGGTCTGGTCATGTACAAGACCTACGAGGCTTAGAAATTAATTAAAACCCCCGGCCACCTGTGTGCTTTAAACCCCTGGCCACCTGTGTAATTTAAACCCCCAGCCACCTGTGTGCTTTAAACCCCTGGCCACCTGTGTGATTTAAACCCCCAGCCACCTGTGTGCTTTAAACCCCTGGCCACCTGTGTAATTTAAACCCCCAGCCACCTGTGTGCTTTAAACCCCTGGCCACCTGTGTGATTTAAACCCCCGGCCACCTGTGTGCTTTAAACCCCTGGCCACCTGTGTAATTTAAACCCCCAGCCACCTGTGTGCTTTAAAACCCTGGCCACCTGTGTGATTTAAACCCCCAGCCACCTGTGTGATTTAAACCCCTGACCACCTGTGTGATTTAAACCCCCAGCCACCTGTGTGATTTAAACCTTACTGTATAAACCACAACTCTACTCCCAGCGAACCTCTACCACCTTAAAACCAGGAGTTATTTTAGGCTACTGTTTTTTAGGTATTTACTGTCTATTTTTTTTCCTTTTTTTTTTTTTAGTATAAGGGAAACAATTATCTTTAAATATTTAGGCACTGCTTTGACGTGTTTGCATTCCGGTAAGCAGTTCTGTCTGTTTAATTATCTTTATTTAATACTCTCTCTCTCTCTCTCTCTCTTCCAGAACCATGGGTGGAGGTGCTGGGATCGCCGGACATCTACGTAAACAAAGCCAGTATGATCAATTTAACCTGCGTCGTTCATCACGCCCCCTACCCACCTGAGGCCATCACCTGGTACCACGGCAATCAGGTGAGAGAGAGAGAGAGAGAGAGAG
Organism: Coenobita brevimanus; assembly: GCF_032717465.1. NCBI lineage: Eukaryota > Metazoa > Arthropoda > Malacostraca > Decapoda > Coenobitidae > Coenobita > Coenobita brevimanus. The sequence continues at coordinate 25,890,264 of NC_137058.1, forward strand.
ACAGACAGACAGACAGACAGACAGACGGAGACAGGTAAAAAACAGGCAGCCATAGACAGAGACGGAATAACTATGATTAAATATGAGACAGTGAAGGAGGCGTAGACCGAGTAACCAGCCCCTTCCTCCTACACCCACAGAGCATCAGCTACACCTCTGGACGTGGGGGTGTAAGTGTAGTGGAGGAGAGGGGAGAAACCACTACCAGCTTCCTGTTACTACAAAATGCTAGGGCTTCTGACAGTGGGATCTTTACCTGTCAGCCTGAGGGAATGGAGCCAGCGAGGACTAACCTACATGTGCTGGAGGGTAAGTGGGGGCGATAGATAGATGGATGGATAGGTGGGTAGATGGATGGATAGATAGATAGACAGGTGGATGGATAGATAGGTAGGTTGATGAATGGAGAGAAACAGTGATGACCAACGTGCATGTGTTGGAGGGTGAGTGGGGCGATAGATAGATGGATAGATAGGTGGATAGATGGATGGATGGTTGGACAGATAGATGGATAGGTAGCAAGGTAGGTAGATGGATGGATGAATGGTTAGACAATGCATCGGTAGCAAGGTAGGTAAATGGATGGATGGATAGATAGATAGGTAGATAGACAGACAGACAGATAGATAGACAGATAGATAGATAGGTGGATGGATGGATAGATAGATAGATAGATAGATAGATAGATGGATGGATGGATGGATGGATAGATAGATAGATAGATAGATAGATAGATAGATAGATAGATGGATGGATGGATGGATAGATAGATAGATAGATAGGTTGACTGATAGATGGATAGACAGAAACAGTGATGACCAACGTGCGTGTGTTAGATGGTGAGTGGGGGGATAGATAGATGGATAGATAGATAGATAAGTGGATGGATGGATAGACAAATAGCTAGAATGACATAGATAGATAGATAGATAGATTGGTAGATAGATGGATGGATAGATAGATAGATAGGTAGGTGGGTGAATGGATGGATAGGTGGGTGGTTGGATGGATGGAGAGAGAGAGAGAGAGAGCACTTTACCTTCATAAACTGCGTGCACTAACTCTGCTTGCGTTTATTTTGCGTGCAGGGGAACACCACCAAGCAATCCAGACCACGGCCAGTTGCGTGTGCGTGCGTGGACACTCACTCACACTCATTCTCGGTCTACCCCTCTTCGCCTTCTACTCCTTCGTCGAGTGGTGAAGAGACCTGGAGGGAGAGAGGTAGATTTCAAGGACGAGTGGGGGAGATTTCAAGGACGACTCAGCCTTACACTCACTTCAAGGCCCGTCTTCTCGTCAGTTAAGGAAGCTCCCTGACACCTTTTTCTAACCGATTTATTGTTTTCTTTTTTGCCTACTGCTCGTTAATAGTCCTTGTGTGTGTGTGTGTGTGTGTTTCCTTCAATATACGAAAAAACAGTAAAAAAACATAGAAAATAAATCGCTAAGGAAAAGGTATTAGGGAGCTTCCTTAATTAACAATAATACAGGTCCAAGACAGTTAATTCTCCAGGTAATTATTCTCTCTCTCTCTCTCTCTCTCTCTCTCTCTCTACCTACCTACCTACCTACTTATCAACCTACCTATCTATCTATCTATCTGCCTACCTGTCTATAACCAGACACCTTAATATCAAAAAGGGGTGACCACAAACAAATCGCCTCCACGTCACCCAGCCCTCCGCAAGCAGGCTACCCTCTCCCCAGCTCACACCCTCCCCTCTCATATCCCTCTCCACCCTCTCTAAATAACACAAACATCACTTATCCTCTTCATATGGATTTTAACACGAAGGAGGGCGAGGAGGAGAATATTTGATGGATTCAGAATATAGATGATCATATTCCCTGTTGATATATAGAAACAAATGAAAAATAAAATAAAAAACAGTAGTAATAAGGAGCGTTTCTTTGTTTTTTCTTTCTAACTCTCGTTTTTTTGTAGATATTGAAGTTACCCATAGATCTTTGTAGCGAGGTGTGACTATGATATATATGAATTGTGTACATAGAGAGGTGTGACTGAGGAAATCTAGTCTCCAGCGTTCTTCTTACGTATATTGACTTTATTGAGTGAAGATGTGATATATTTTTGTAATAAGAGACAGTAATAAAGATGTTATTGTCAGAGGGTGGATTTACTTACCTCGTTTTCTATATTAGTGGTGATGGAGAGGGGCGCCTTCACGTGGTGGCACTGATATAACCTGGTCGCCCGACTGCCTGGTTATACAAACGTCCCTCGGCTTCTTCCCAATGCCCCGAAAGGAAGATGGTGAATTGCAGGATATTAACTTAAGCCTGCAGTCCACTGGGTTAGCGTTTCAGATTAACCTAGAGCTACTACTACTACTGCTACTACTACAACTGCTACTACCATTACTACCATCATCACCACTTTACTACTACCAACGCTATTGCTATTGCTACTGCTGCTAATACTGTGTGTGTGTGTGTGTGTGTGTGTGTGTGTGTGTGTGTGTTGTGTGTGTGTGTGTGTGTGTGTGTGTGTGTGTTATCACAGAGCCTAGCGCTAAACAAACATCCCTCATCGTCCTCCCTATCCCCCGAAAGAAGGCTGGGGGCCTGCCGAGGGAGCATAACTTCAGCCTGCAGTCCACGGGATTCACGTTAGCCTTCACAACAACTGGCTGGCGAATTAATATGGAAAAATTTATCGAGTCAAACAAAATCGCCTATGCTGTTTATTCTCGAAGTTTGAAATGTCGTCGGTAATGAAGAGATGAAGACAATTACCCAAGAAAACCCAAAGACGCCCAAATCCATGTATTCTCGGAAGAAGCTCCCTAACACCTCTTCCTTAGCGATTTATTTTGCTCATTACACCCTACCCTCCTCTGTCGTGTTTACTTAAATCATTCCTATATCGCCACACTCTGGGTATATATATAAAACGATATTAGCCAGCCGTGTCGTAGAATAAATCGGTAAGGAAGAGGTGTTAGGGAATACGAGCCTTGGTACAAATAAACCAGCACATAACACCGGGAATAACACCAAACACAACACCTCAACACCTCCAGCCAAAAGCGTCATTTCTCCTTTATGCTTGCTATTTCTTGGCTTTTTTTAGCACACGCATAACACGTAACACCTTTAGCACCTACATAACACCTTTAGCACCTACCTAACACCTTTAACACCTACATAACACCTTTAGCACCTACATAACACCTTTAACACCTACATAACACCTTTAGCACCTACATAACACCTTTAACACCTACATAACACCTTTAACACCTACATAACACCTTTAACACCTACATAACACCTTTAACACCTACATAACACCTTTAACACCTACATAACACCTTTAGCACCTACATAACACCTTTAACACCTACATAACACCTTTAGCACCTACATAACACCTTTAACACCTACATAACACCTTTAACACCTACATAACACCTTTAACACCTACATAACACCTTTAACACCTACATAGAACACCTACATAACACCTTTAACACCTACATAACACCTTTGGCACCTACATAACACCTTTAGCACCTACATAACACCCTTAACAGCTACATAACACCCTTAGCATCTACATAACATCTTTAACACCTACGTAACACCTTTAACACCTGCATAACACCTTTAACACCTGCATGATGCTAGAGAGGGAGGCCTTCTCGTGGTGGCACTGATACAACCAGGTGGGTCCACTGCCTGGTTATACAATCGTCCCTCAACTCCCTCTCTATCCCCCTAAAGGAGGATGGTGGACCGCAGGAAGGCAAGTTAAGCCTGCAGTCCACTGGGTTCACGTTGCAGAAGAACCTAAGG
>NC_137058.1:25906585-25911585 GCF_032717465.1 Coenobita brevimanus
CCTCCTGTACAAACACTCAAATTGGTGACGGGCAGTGTTCACCATACGAGCTCTCTCTCTCTCTCTCTCTCTCCGTTTCACTTTAACCTGACTAAGACCCCTAACCCCTTTCAGCTCAGTTGATGGCCAGGTGTAGTCAGATCAGAGGGTGGATTTGACTAGTAACCAAGGAGACTCATCCCTACCTCGTATTCTAAGTCTAAGGGAATTTCACGCCACCTCGACTTAGTAATCAATGTGTGAGAGTGACCCAGTTCCCTCAGGTGATGTGGCTGTGTGAGGGATGCTAGTGTGTGTATAAGGTCCACACACACACACACACACACACACACACACACACACACACACACACACACACACACACACACACACACACACTCACACACATAAATACACAGGTAAAGCGCATGTTGTCGAAGGTCGTGGAGAGAGAGAGAGAGAGAAAGAGAGAGACAACACACACACACACACACACACACACACACACACACACAGAAACACACACACACACACACACACACACACACACACACACACACACACACACACACACGTAAATGCGAAGGTTGTGGAGGCATGAGACTGCGTTGAGTAATGGGCCACGTAGCTCCCATTTTCTGACAGGCTGGAGAGAGAGAGAGAGAGAGAGAGAGAGAGAGGAGGGGGTACTCGTGAAAATATACGCTGGCTGTTTATACGTGCAGGATATCACAGACGATGCAGGGCGGAAGTGGCAAGTTTATGGGGATATTGTGTGAGGTATGAGTAGATGAAGAACGTGTGGGCTTGTGGACGAACGTGCCAGGAACGTATATTAACTCCACTACGGTGACTCCTTTCTTGTCTAGGCACGGTCTTTATCCAGGAGGGAGGAGGAGGAGGAGGAGGAGGAGGCTCTAGTAGAACGCATTTCCTAGCAACCGGGAGCGCATGGGGGCACCTAGGAAAACGGAATCTTGAACAGTGATAGAACTCCAGTAAAAATGGATTATTGTTCTTGCTGTCTCGAGGCTTATTATTATTATTATTATTATTATCATTTTCACATTCGGATAGACATTTTGAATTGGAGGAATTACCTAAAGTCCTCATTAACTAACAGCAAGAACAAGTTAGGTGCATTCAGGGAGCGTATACCTCCGCCAAAACCTGTACCAGACAACTCCTGCGAAATCTAGTCAACTCTTCCTTCACCCATGACTCACATATCCAAAAAAAAAAAAAATCTTTGAACTCCATTAACACCATTTTGAGTTATCTTGTGGACATATAAACAGACAGACAGAGTGACAGACAAACAGGGGTGACTAAAATACCTCCTCTGATATCGCTTGTGGAGGTAAAATATTGCAAAAAGAGTACCTGGAAGTGAGAGGGCGAGAGGGTAATGTTTGAGTGATGCATATTTCAGGTGAAGGTAGGAGATTTTATCCAACAGAGAGTGAGATATAGGAGTTTCAGTGATAGATGAAGTGATGTGAGCCTGTACATATCAAGCAATACGTTCATCATCACTATCATCACCACCATCATCACCATCATCATCACCACTACCATCATCATCATCATCATCATCATCACCATCACCAACATCACCATCTTCATCATCAGCACCATCAGCACCACCATCAACACCACCACCATCACCAATACCATCACCACCACCACCACTATCATCCCCATCACCACCACTACCACCACCACCATCATCATCATCAGCACTACCATCATCACCATCATCACCATCATCATCATCACCACCATCATCATCATCATCACCATCACCACCACTATCATCATCACCACTACCACCACCACCATCATTATCACCACCACCACTATCATCCCCATCATCACCATCATCATCATCACCACCATCATCATCACTACACCGCACTAATTCACAGACACACACTTCGGCCAGCAAGAGAATGGAAAACAGGAAGTGTAGTGCTCATGATAAACCGCTTGTACATGTATGCTTCGGTAAACACTGGGGCCTGGGGCATTTAGAGAGAGAGAGAGAGAGAGAGAGAGAGAGGAGGAGGAGGAAAAGATATTAAAACGTGAAAAAGATGAAAAAGGAGAGAAGGAGTGACTAGACAGAGAGATGAAGCGGAAAGATATTAAATCAGAGAGAGAAAGAGAGACAGAGACAGACAGACAGACAGACAGATATGAACAAAAAAGGCGAGGACAAAAGACAGAAAGATTGAAGAGGCAGAGAGGAGAAGCGGAAGGGTAATAAATAAGAGAGAGAGAGAGAGAGAGAGAGAGAGAGAGAGAGAGAGAGAGAGAGAGAGAGAGAGAGAGGTGCTTTTGTGCAATAGTCTGAAACTGTTTGAGTGGGTATGCTTGAACTCCAGCTTGTGTGTGTGTGTGTGTGAGTGTGTGTGTGTGTGTGTGTGTGTGTGTGTGTGTGTGTGTGTGTGTGAGAGAGAGAGAGAGAGAGAGAGAGAGAGAGAGAGACTTGTATTTACACTATTGTTCAGCCATGCATACGTTTAGCTGAAAGTGCATTTGATTTTTCGCCTCTGCATTTTTGGTAGAGTTCGTGTGTGTGTGTGTGTGTGTGTGTGTGTGTGTGTGTGTTTATATTACTAATCAGCTTTGCATCTTTTGAGTGGGAAAGCTATACCCCTACTCTCTCTTTCTCTCTCTCTCTCCTTCCGTATGTATGTATGCATATATGAATGTGTGTATTACAATTCAGCTGTGCATGTGTTTGTCTGAGAATATATGGCTTCCTTCTATGTGTGTGTGTGTGTGTGTGTGTGTGTGTGTGTGTGTGTGAGAGAGAGAGAGAGAGAGAGAGGGAGAGAGAAAGAGAGAGAGAGAAATGCCTCCACTTCATATTACTTTTCACCTATGCATTTCCTTTATCCTATTTTCTTTCATTTTTTTTTTTTTGGGGGGGGGAGTTATGCATAAAATCCTACTTATAGATTTTTTCAAAGTCTATAACACTGTATTTAGCCTGAGAAAGATCCCTAACCCCTTTCAGCCCAGTTGATGGCCAGGTGTAGTCAAAATGGAGGGTTGATTTGACTAGTAACCAAGGAGACTCATTCGTAGCTCATAACTAACTGGAGGGTTAATTTGACTAGTAACCAAGGAGACTCATTTCCTTCCCCATAACCAACTGGAGGGACAATTTGACTAGTAACCAAGGAGACATTTCCAAACTCATAACCAACTGGATAATTAATTTGACTAGTAACCAAGGAAGACTCATTTCTACCTCATAACTAAGTGGAGTGTTGATTTGACTAGTAACCAAAGAGACTCATTTCTACCTCATAACCAACTGGATAATTAATTTGACTAGTAACCAAGGAGACTCATATATGCAGCCACTCCATGATAGTCAAGATTAGGGAGTGAGTATTAGGGTGTTGGGCCAGTTCCCTCTGATGAAGACAAGGCAAGTGTAATTTCCAAGCATTTAGACTCTCCAAGCCTCCACTGCTTCCTGTGTCTCATTTACATATAGCACAATGGAAAATAACCCAGCCAGTAGCTACCTCTCTCTCTCTCTCTCTCTCTCTCTCTCTCTCTCTCTCTCTCTCTCTCTCACATGCACACTCATATATACATATACAGAGGTGTGTGTGTGTGTGTGTGTGTATGTATTTGTATAGTTGTGTGTATGTGTATTTCTGCGTATGTGTATATTATGTGTGTGTGTGTGTGTGTGTGTGTGTGTGTGTGTGTGTGTGTGTGTAGATTAAGGTGTGGTTTTAGGGAGACGCCTTCACGTGGTGGCACTGATCTGGGTTAGGTTTGTCGTCAGTATTATTATTATTATTATTACTACTACTACTACTACTACCATCATCTTCATTCTTATAATAAAAAAAATCCTGCTCTCTCTCTCTCTCTCTCTCTCTCTCTCTCTCTCTCTCCCAAGCGGAACTTTTGGATTTTATCACCAAAATTCACTGCATCTCGAAAACTTAGCATTTTCCAATAACATTATACTTTCTAAAACTTTTATAACCTTCACAATTTTTAGATGAAGCAAGAGAGAGAGAGAGAGAGAGAGAGAGAGAGAGAGAGAGAGAGGGGGAGAGAGAGGGAGAGAGAGACGAATCAGGTTGTAATAAATTTTTTCTGATTACTTTTCATGAATAATATAAATAATTCTCTCTCTCTCTCTCTCTCTCTCTCTCTCTCTCTCTCTCTCTCTCTCTCTCTCTCTCTCTCTCTCTCTCTCTCTCTCTCTCTCTCTCTCTCTCTCTCTCTCTCTCTCTCTCTCTCACTCTCTCTCTGGCTATAGATAGATGGATAGATAGACTGTAACTATACTCTGTTTACTTTGACTATATGGTGCTAGTCACGAAGAAGTGCTATGGAAATGAAGGGGAGGGAAAGGAAGGACAGAAAAGGAGAGGAACAGCAAGGGAGGAGGGAAGGAAAGATGGAAAGAAGGAAGGAAGGAAGGAAGGAAAAGGAGAGAAAAAGGAAGGGAGGAAAGCTCGAGAAGTGAGGTAAGAAGGAAAAAGTGAGGAAGGAAGGAAGGAGGGAAGGAGAGGAAAGGGAGGAGGAGAGGGAGACGGGAAGGAGGTCAGGGAGGCGTGAGGAGGTAAGGAGGGAGAGAAGTAGGAGGAGAAAAAGTGAAGGAGGGAGAAGGAAGGGAAGAAAAGGAAGAAGAAGATACATAATGAAGGAGAGGAGATGAAGAAGAGGAAGAGAGGAGAGGGAGAGGGGAGAAGGAGGAGATGAGGGGCGGGGAGGAGGTGAAGGAAGAGGAAAGTAGGGGCAGGAATGGAAGAAGGAAGGGAAAGAGGGGAGAAGTGAAGGAAGGGAAGAGTGAGGAGGAAAAGAGAAGCAAAATGAAGAGGGAAGAGAGGAAAGGAAGAAAGGAAGAGGAAGGAATAGGAAAAAATAAAGAAAGGGAAGGAAGGAGGGAAGGAAGAAAGGAAGGAAGGAAAACAGGAGGGAAGGAAGAAAGAAGGGAAGGAAAACAGTAGGGAAAGAAGTGAAGAAAGCGAAGGAGA
>NC_137058.1:25914085-25916585 GCF_032717465.1 Coenobita brevimanus
TCCGTTCATCCTTCCTTCCTTCCGTTCATCCTCCCTTCCTTCCTTCCTTCCTTCCTTCCTTCCATCTATCCATCCACCCTTCCTTCCTTCCTTCCTTCCATCCATCCATCCATCCATCCTTCCTTCCTTCCATCCCTACCTCCCTCCTTCCTTCCTTCCTTCCATCTATCCATTCCTCCCTCCCTTCCTCCTTCCCTTCTTCCTTCCTTCCTTCCTTCCTTCTTTCCATCCTTCCTTCCTTCCTTCCATCCTTCCTTCCCCAGGTACAGGAAGCCAGGCATCTTAAGACATTGAATACACGTGAGTAAGGACAGATACAAGACACCTTTGACTTACACCCTAATATTCAGATCACCCCAATACACCCCCCTATTCTCCTACACCCTCCCCTTTCCCCCCTCCCATCTTCCTCCTCCCCTCACTCCCTCCCTTTCCATCATTCCTGTCTCTCTTGTCTTGGGGGTCTAATCTGTTCTCTCTCTCTCTCTCTCTCTCTCTCTCTCTCTCTCTCTCTCTCTCTCTCAATCGATCGATCAGTTTGTCTATTTCTATACCTTTACCTCTATCTGTCAATCTATCATCAACTCTGTCTATCTATTTATCTGATCTATCTATCTATCTATCTGTCTATCTAACTTGTTTCACCGCCTCACTGCTTCGTTTCTCAATCTCCCTTTCTTCCATGTTCCCTTTCTTTAACTTTCTCTTTCCCTCATGTGCATCCTTTCTTTCTTGTCTCTTTCCACATTCTCCCCGCCTCTTATTCCCACTAGGTATATTCATGTTGCCTACTTTCCCCCGCTGCCTACCTCCCCCGCTGCCTACCTCCCCCGCTGCCTCATTCCTTGTCTCTTTTGTCTTCCTTGTTTAATCTTCCTGCCTGCTCGCTTCACTGTTTTTCTGTTCCATATTCCGTGTTTCATTGCTTCGGTGCTTCGTTTTAAGTGGTTCATTGTCTCGTTTGTAGTTCCTCTCAGCTTGACTTGTTTCGTTTCTTAATCTTACTGGTTTCACTTTCCTACAAGCTCTAAGTGGTGTTTCATAATCTGTTTCATTGTTTCAGTGCCTCGTTTTAAGTGATTCATTGCCTCGTTTCAAGTTCCTCTCAGCTTGACTTGTTTCGTTTCTTAATCTTACTGGTTTCACTTTCCTACAAGCTCTAAGTGGTGTTTCATAAGCTGTTTCGTAGTTTCAGTGCCTCGTTTTAATTGATTCATTGCCTCGTTTCTAGATCCTCGCAGCTTCACTGTACTGTTTCTTCATCTTGCCTACCTCGGTCTTCTACATGCCGAAACTGGTGCTCCGTGTCATCTGTTTCACCAGTGTCTGTTTCGCTATCCCTCTGGTTCATCTTAACTGGTTCATTGCTCCGTTTCTTGATATAGCCTAATTTAATGTCTTGTTTTTATATCGTACTTCACCAGTTTGATTCTTATTCCTACATTTTTCACTATTTTACCTGCTAATTTATTCTCCTTCAGTGTGGTCCTACATTTTCTCTGCCTCTTATTCAACCTATATCCACGCTGCCTACCTTCCTGCCTACCTTCCTGCCTGCCTGCCTCGCCCACTGCCTCGTTTCTTGTCTCTTTCGTCTTCCGTGTCTAATCTTCTGGCTTCCCTTACCTCTCTGCCTTCCCCACTCGCTGCCTGCTTACCTGACTCCTTCGGTTGATGCTGGAGAGGGCGCCTTCATGCTGTGGCACTGATATAACTAGGCGGTGGAGCTGCCTGGTTATACATAGTTCCGTCAGCTTCCCCCTCCTCTCTCTCTCTCTCTCTCTCTCTCTCTCTCTCTCTCTCTCTCTCTCCCGAAAGGAGGATGGTGACCTACAGGGATAAGGTAATTCTAATCAGCAGTCCACCGGGTTCACGTTCAGATAAGCCTGGAGTTGCAAATATTACTACTACTACTACTACTACTACAACTACTCCTACTACTGTTACTACTACTACTACAACTACTACTACTGTTACCACCACCACCACTACTACTACTACTACTGCTACTACATCATATTCAGTTATCAGACTGCCTTCGCTTCCTACTTCCCTTCCTTAATCACTTTCACTACCGTACTGTACCTTGCTTCGCCCCACCCAAGTGCTCAGCCCCATCCCATCTGATAGTTTACCCCACCACACCCCAACCAACCTCTCCATCACCCCACTGTATCCCACTCAACCCCACCATCACCCCATTCCATCACATCCAATCCACCATTTCCTACCCCACCCCACAACTCAAATTCTCATCCCTGCACCCTTTCCAACCCCACCAATACTCCAAATACCCAACCCCGCTACACTCGGGCATACTACCCCTCTAAATATTACCCCATTCCACCCCACCCAACCCCACAATAACCCCACTTACTCCAAAATGACCCAAACATACTCTATCTCACGTCAACTCAAAATTTTCTCTCTCTCCACCCCACCCAAAACCTGAATAACAAATTCCACCCCACCAACCCCACCATTACCCCAGTCCACCCCA
>NC_137058.1:25924085-25926585 GCF_032717465.1 Coenobita brevimanus
AAAGAGAGTAGAGAGGAGAGAAGTGAGAAAAGAGAGAGGGAAGCGTGTTGTTGGTATGCTATGGAGAATATTTTAGTCTGCTTTGATCTTAGTGGGATCTGAAGGGGGTTAAGGAGAGAGAGAGAGAGAGAGAGAGAGAGAGAGAGAGAGAGAACAAAGCGTGGTTATGGTGATGGTGGAAGTAATGGTGGTGGCTGAAGTAATGAGAGAGAGAGAGAGAGAGAGTGCTGGAGGTTTAGTGAGAGGAATGAGTCAAGTTGTAGCGAGTTACGAGCCTATTGTGGTGGTGGAGAGGGACGCCTTCACGTGGTGGCACTGATATAACTGGGTGGATCAGCTGCCCGGCTATACACACGTCCCTCAACTCCCTCCCTATCCCCCAAAAGGACGACGGTGGACTGCAGGAGGAGGGGAACTTCAGCCTGCAGTCAACAGGGTTCAATTACAAATGAACCTGGGACTACTACTACTACTACTACTACTACTACTACTACAGCTGCCACTACTACTACTACGGCTACTACTACGAACACAGCTACTATTGCTACTACTAATATTACTACTACCCTAAGAGAGAGAGAGAGAGAGAGAGAGAGAGAGAGAGAGAGAGAGAGAGAGAGAGAGAGAGAGATGTGGAGGAGGAAGGAAGGCAGGAAGGAAGAGAAGGAGGTATGGGTGGACAGGAGGAAAGTATGAGAGAGAAGGAAGAAAGGAAAGAGGAACAAAGGAAGAGAAGGAAGAGGAAGAAGAATATAAGAGGAAAGGGAAGAGGGAAGAAAAGGAGAATTGAGGAGGGGAAAGAAACGGAGGAAGAGAAGGGGAGGGAAAGTTGAGAGGGAAGAGAAATGGAGAGAAAAGGAAGAGGGAGGAGGAGGGAGAGTAAAAAGAGACGAAGAAAGAGGGAAGAATGAAGGATTATGAAAAAGAAGAGGAAGAGGGAAGAGGGAAGAAGGAAGATGAGATGAAAGAGAGAAGATGGATTAAAGAAAGAGAGAAAGGGAGAGAGAACAGGGAAAGAGAAAGAGAAGAGGAGAGAGAGGAGAATGGAGGAGAGAAAGAGAGGTGAGGTAGAAGAGGAAGGAAGGAGGGAAGCGTAGGAGGAGGAGGAGGAAGGGAGAAGAGTGGAAGCAAAACGGAAGGAGACGGGAAGGACGAGGGAGAGAGAGAGGGGAAGAGGAGGGAGAGAGGAGAATGGAAGAGAGAAAGAGAGGTGAGGTAGAAGAGGAGGGATGGAGGGAAGAGTAGGAGGAGGAGGAGACAGAAGTAAAGCCAGATTATAGAGAAAATGAGAGAGAAATGAGAGAAAATGAGAGAAAAGAAAGAAAGACATTTTAGTACCATCTTCCAGTTAAACCAGACGATTTTATTCAGCTGAGAGAGAGAGAGAGAGATGATGATGATGATGGTGGTGGTGGTGAGAATGATGATGATGATGATGATGGTGATGATGATGATGAGGGTGGTGGTGGTGGTCGTGATGGTGATGATGATGATGATGGTGATGTTGATGATGATGATGATGATGATGATGAACCTGTCCCTATATACAAGTCATGATCTGTTAGTTATGTTTATGTTATGTTTATGCTATGTTATGTTATGTTATGCTATATTTATTCCATGTTATGTCATGCTATGTTATGTTATGCAATATTTATTCCATGTTGTTGCGCTATGTTATGTTATGCTATATTTATTCCATGTTATGTTATGCTATGTTATGCAATATTTATTCCATGTTATGTCATGCTATGTTATGTTATGCTATATTCATTCCATGTTGTTATGCTATGTTATGTTATGCTATATTTATTCCATGTTATGTTATGCTATGTTATGTTTATATTATGTTATGCTATATTTATTCCATGTTATGTTATGCTATGTTAAGTTATGCTATATTTATTCCATGTTATGTTATGCTATATTATGTTATGCTATATTTATTCCATGTTATGTTATGCTATGTTATGTTATGCTATATTTATTCCATGTTATGTTATGCTATGTTATGTTATGCTATATTTATTCCATGTTATGTTATGCTATATTTATTCCATGTTATGTTATGCTATGTTATGTAATGCTATATTTATTCCATGTTATGTTATGCTATGTTGTTATGTTATGTTACGTTATGCCATCCTATATTTACGGTTATGCTATGTTATGCAATGTTATGGTGTTATGTTATGTGTCAATTAAGAGAGAAAACGGGGAACGAATTTTACATAACAAGGGCAGTGCGGCCATAGAGAGTAATTTTGATAATGAGAGAGAGAGAGAGAGAGAGAGAGAGAGAGAGAGAATGGTATGGAGAGGAAGAAAGGAACTTAGGGAAACAGAGGTGATGGAGAGAGAGAGAGAGAGAGAGAAGGATGTGGTGAGGGGGAGGAAAGGACGCAGAGAGAGATGGAGAGGTAGTTTTGAAAGGAAGGGAGGGAGGGATGCTGTGGAGAGAGAGAGAGAGAGAGAGAGAGTGAGAGAGGGGGGGGAGGGG
>NC_137058.1:25931585-25936585 GCF_032717465.1 Coenobita brevimanus
GAAGAGGGAGCGTGTAGGGGTGGATGAGTGGGGAAAGAGGGGACGGGAGGGAAGAATGAAGAGGGGTGAGGAGAGGAGGAGGAGGAGGAGGAGGAGGAGGAGGAGGGAGAGAGGAGGGAGGGGAGAGGAAAGGAGGAGGAGGGAGGGGAGAGGCTTAAGGAGGGAGGCTTAGTGTGGAAGAGGCGAGCAAGATTTGTGGAGGAGATTAGGATGGGATGAAATGGTGCTGGGTAATGGCGGAAAGATTAGAGAGAGAGAGAGAGAGAGAGAGAGAGAGAGAGAATACGAAAATTTAAATTAACTCCCAATATAACTGACTGGTAGTAGTCGGAATAATATTTTTGAAGTAGTGGTAGTAAGAGTAGTAGTAGTAGTAGTAGTAGTAGTAGTAACAGAAGTAGTAGTAAGTGTTGTTGTTGTTGTTGTTGTTCTTCTTCTTCTTCTCCCTCTTTCTTCTTCTTCTTCTCCCTCTTTCTTCTTCTTCTTCACCTACTCCATCTTGTGTCCCAGGTGAACTTGGTGGGCTGCAGGCTGAAACTCTCCTCCTGACGTCCACCATCCTTCCTTCAGGGGATAGGGAGGCGGCTGAGGGACGCTTGTACACCCGGGCAGCTCCCCCACCCGGCCATGTCGGTGCCACCACGTGAAGGCGTCCGTCTCAAAAAACCCCCCACACACACACAATCTATCCACCTACCAATCTGTCTATCTCTCTATCTATCTATCTATTTGTCTATCTATCTACCAGTCTCTCTCACCTCCGGAAAGAATACAGTGTAGGTCTACATAATAAACACACACACGCACACACACACACACACACACACACACACACACACACACACACACACACACACACACACACACACACACACACTATGGCGTCCCTCCACCACCATCACAAAGATCCAGGTAAGACTGGAATTATTAGACCACTATGTACGACGACTGAGAGACTGACAGGGAGTGGAGGAGGCCGCGTTTTTGTCTGTCTGTCTGTCTGTCTGTTTCTCTCTTTCTTTATCTGGTGCTGTCTCCCTTTATATTAAGTAACAGTGAGTACGAAGGGAAAAAAATGAAGGTAGGGAGGAAAGGTTGACTGGGCAGGTATACGGATACAGGTAGGGAAGAGTTGGTTATGATGGGTGTAGAGGAGTGTGTAGGTGCTGGGGTGTAGGGAGGTGAGGTGTAGCCTAGAGACGTGTAGGGAGGTGTAGAGGGCTGTAGGGAGGAGAGGTGGGTGTGGATGGGTGTAAGAGAGAGAGGTGGTGTGGATAGGTGTAAGAGAGAGAGGTGGTGTGGACAGGTATAAGGAAGAGAGGTGGTATGGACAGGTGTAAGGAAGAGAGGTGGTGTGGACAGGTATAAGGAAGAGAGGTGGTGTGGACAGGTGTAAGGAAGAGAGGTGGTGTGGACAGGTATAAGGAAGAGAGGTGGTGTGGACAGGCGTATGGAGGAGAGGTGGTGTGGATAGGTGTAAGGAAGAGAGGTGGTGTGGACAGGTATAAGGAGAGGTGGGTGTGGAAAGGTGTAGGGAAGAGAGAGAGAGAGAGAGAGAGAGAGAGAGAGAGAGAGAGAGAGAGAGAGAGAGAGAGAGAGAGACAGACAGACAGAGACAGAGAGACAGAGACAGACAGACAGACAGACAGACAGACAGACAGATAAAGACAGACAGAGAGACAGACAGACAGACAGACAGACAGACAGGGGACAGACAAACAGAGACACAGACAGACAGACAGACAGACAGATAGACATAGGGAAGGCGAGGGTGTGGAGCTTTACGATAGACAGTGTCCAGTCAGATAGATAAACCCCCCCACAATAGTAACCAAGGAGACGCAATCCCACCTCATAACCAAGGCACTTCGGATTCCACGTAACCACAATTTAGAATTCAAGGTGTTAGTGAACCAGACCCGTCGAGCGAAGGCAAATCAACTGTGAGACGCGTGGTGGAATATTCATTGACGATTGATACCACCACTTCGGCTTATTGTGGTGGTGGTGGTTGATATGGTGGTGGTTGATATGGTGGTGGTTGTGGTGGTGGTGGTTATTGTAGTGGTTGTGGTGGGGGTGGTTATTGTGGTGGTTGTGGTGGTGGTGGTGGTGGTTACTGTAGTGGTTGTGGTGGTGGTAGTTCTTATGGTAGTTGTGGTGTGGTGGTTATTGTGGTGGTTGTGGTGGGGGTGTTTGGTGGAGGATATTGTGGTGGTTGTCGTGGGGGTGTTTGGTGGAGGTTATTGTGGTGGTGGCGGTGGTTGTGTTTTGGTGGAGTGTGGTGGTAGATTTTTGGGATGGCTGTGGAGGTGGAATCGACGGGAAAATATATGTGAATTTAGGACCAAGGTTAGAATCCCTAGCACCTCTTCCTTAGCGATTTATTTTTGAACAGGGCTGGTTAATATCCTTTAGGACGTTATTCATATTAAGTGGCGATATTTGAAAGATTTACATAACACAGAGTAAGACGGTAGGGTGTTATAGGCAAAATAATTCGCTTAGGAAGAGGAGTTAGGGGTTACCGGCCTAGGAGAGAATTTGAGAGTATCTAGGGTAACACTTTGGGGGTAACTGTGGTAACCCGAATAACGCAGTGGACTTCTGGATGAGTAAACCGCCACAGTCTCAAAGGCCTAAGTTACGGAGAGGAGCACCGTGGTCAAGCGTCTCATGGCGTCTACCTCACCTTTACTTTTAATCCATTCGAGAGAGAGAGAGAGAGAGAGAGAGAGAGAGAGAGAGAGAGAGAGAGAGAGAGAGTGAGTGAGTGTGTGTGTGTGTGTGTGTGTGTGTGTGTGTGTGTGTGTGTGTGTGTGTGTGTATATGTGTGTGTGTGTGTGTGTGTGTGTGTGTGTGTGTGCGCTTGTGTGTGGTGAGGGGTTAATGAGGCGCCAACACGCATGCAAATTAACTACCCGTTTTATTGACTCTGTTTTTCCACGCTGACGACTGCCCTCAGTGTGTGTGTGTGTGTGTGTGTGTGTGTGTGTGTGTGTGTGTGTGTGTGTGTGTGTGTGTGTGTGTGTGTGTGTGTGTGTTTGAAGAGAGGGAGAAAAAAAACACACAAAATGGAAGGAATTAGACGAAAAACGCAAAGTATGTGAGGAAAATAGACACAAAAAAACAAGGGGAATAAGTAGTAGTAATAGTAGTAGTAGTAGTAGTAGTAGTAGTAGTAGTAGTAATAGTAGTAGTAGTAGTAATAGTAATAGTAGTAGTAGTATATCTTTGGTTCTACATGGAGAAAACTCTATTTCGAATCACCGGCATCTGGAAATCATATATTTTCTAGACTAAAATCATCAGAAATCACCCAACACGAAAAACTTAGAAAGCCCAGCCGGTAAAAAATAACTATAACAAGAACACCACTAAATTGTCCCTGTGGCTTCAACCCTTCATGGACAATTAGGTGACATTCGGAATACCCGCAATAGTCCCAGTCATTGACCCCAGGCGATCTCAGAGAATAATCAGCCATTTGGAACCATCATCCTTGCCGCACTGCCCTCAGCTTAAGATTATTTGGTAGTAGCATTTCAACTTCCGAGATTAAGCGGGTCTTGAGATGGCGTGGCTGACTCAGTTCCCTGTTTTCTTAATGGTATCCGGAGATTCTGTAGACGGATTGCCACCATACTTGTATTAGGCCAAAACAAGCGGACAGTTTCCCGACTAAGGTGGCCAAGTTTGAAGGCTTTAGGACAAATAGCCTATGAAAGATCTCTATTTTAAAGTAAGTAAGTAAGTAGTAGTAATAATAATAATAATAATAATAATAATAATAATAATAATAATAATGACAACAGAAAACTTCCCAAATGGATGTGGAAAGGTTTAATAGATGGAAGTCAGCAATCCCCTCTCGGCCAGGTGAACCCCCACTAATTACACCCACACAGCCAAGTCCATGCTATGTGCCTATGCTAATTCACTTACTGATAATTGTGGCCGCGCTTCAGGCACTTAGCTGAATATGCATTTTTGACCTATTACCATTTTATTTGGAGCTTAGAATATTATGAGAATTGAAAGTGAGAAATGAAAGTGAGAAATGAAAGTGAGAAGTGAAAGTGAGAAATGAAAGTGAGAATTGAAAGTGAGAATTGAAAGTGAGAATTGAAAGTGAGAATTGAAAGTGAGAAATGAAAGTGAGAAGTGAAAGTGAGAAGTGAAAGTGAGAAGTGAAAGTGAGAATTGAAAGTGAGAAATGAAAGTGAGAAGTGAAAGTGAGAAGTGAAAGTGAGAAGTGAAAGTGAGAAGTGAAAGTGAGAAGTGAAAGTGAGAAGTGAAAGTGAGAAGTGAAAGTGAGAAGTGAAAGTGAGAAGTGAAAGTGAGAAAAGGGAGACAAAACTGTGGAAAAGAAAGAAAGAAGAAAAAAAAAGGAGGGACTGGAGAAGGGTGATTCATGGGGCTTAGGATATTGTGAGAATTAGAGCTAAGAAAGAAAGAGAGAAAAATCGAAAGAAATTAAAGAAAGAAAGGAAGGAAGAAGAAAAAAGGGGAAAGAAGGTTATTTATATACTCATTTTTGGCATTACAATATTCATCTGGATTTGACAATATTGAAAAAATTAAAACAGAGAAGAATAAAAGAAAAAGAAGGGAAGAAAGGGAGGAAAAAGGAAGAAAAGAAAGTATAAGATAAGAAGGGAGCTTCACCTCTGCCATTTACAGCATTTATGTGCAGCTCAGGATTTTATGAGAATTAAGAGAGAGAAAAGAGGTAGATACAAAAAAAAAAAAAAGAGAATTGAAACAGAAAATAGAAAAATATACAAAGAACTCGAGGGAAAGAAGGAAGGAAAGAGGAAGACAGGGAAGGAAGAAGCAGCAGAAAGATGGAGGAGTATTTTTCACTCAATTTTTCCATTATAATATTTGGCGTGAGTTGGGAATATTGTGAGAATTGAAAATGTGAAAATAAATATAAAAAAAAATCGAGGAAAGGGAAGGGAGTAAAAGAAGAAGGAAAAAAAGGAAGGAAAGAAGGA
>NC_137058.1:25941585-25944085 GCF_032717465.1 Coenobita brevimanus
GAAAAACTGAAGCCAAATAAACT
The DNA here is from genome assembly GCF_032717465.1 of Coenobita brevimanus. Lineage (NCBI taxonomy): Eukaryota > Metazoa > Arthropoda > Malacostraca > Decapoda > Coenobitidae > Coenobita > Coenobita brevimanus. The sequence goes on from NC_137058.1 coordinate 25,941,609, forward strand.
CCCTTCAGACGTAAATAAATAAGTCAATCACAAGAAGGGGTTAAGGAGTATAAAGGGATAAGGAATGAGGTTAGTCAATTAAGGTAATGATGATTTTAATTAGGTGATTGCTTACCTGTCCTACGTAATTACCTGCTGATAATAGTGGAAGATATGAGGAGGCCTGTTATCTCTCTCTCTCTCTCTCTCTCTCTCTCTCTCTCTCTCTCTTGGTGTGGTGTGGTGTGGTGTGGGAGGGAGAATTGTGCGATGTGGTTTGGTCAGGTGGTGTGGTATGTTCTGTGGTGTGGTGTGGTGTGGTGTGGTGTGGTGGTGTGGTGTGGTGTGGTGGTGTGGTATGTTCTGTGGTGTGGTGTGGTGTGGTGTGGTGTGGTGTGGGAGGGAGAATTGTGCGATGTGGTGTGGTGTGGTGGTGTGGTATGTTCTGTGGTGTGGTGTGGTGTGGTGTGGTGTGGTGTGGGAGGGAGAACTGTGTGATGTGGTGTGGTGTGGTGGTGTGGTATGTTCTGTGGTGTGGTGTGGTGTGAGGGTAGTATAGTTTGGTGTAATATAGCGTAAATTTCACGAAGCTCGAAAAAGTCTACGGGAGTCAAACACCACGCTTCCGAAAATCATTAGTACGCGACAGGTGGACGGGGCCATTTCCAGGTATGTCCCCCTCATCTAGAATTACTTAAAGGAAATGAGTCACATCCTTCTTGAGAGAGAGAGAGAGAGAGAGAGAGAGTCTTCTAAGTGACATAAGTAAGTACCATTCGTGTCTTCAGTTCCTTGTGGCTCTAACGTTATCAAGGTAGGGACGCTTCCTTCCTCTCTACTTCCTTACTCTTCCCTCCTCCCTTCCCTTCTCCCTTTCCTTTGTTCTCTCTCCCTTCTCTCTTCCTCCACTCTCTTCCTTCTCCCTTCCTCCGTGCCCTCTTCTCCTGTCTTCCTCCTTCTTCCTTTGCCTTCCTTTCTACCTTCCTTCCTTATTTGTCTTCCTCCCTACCCTCCTCCTTCTCTCCCTCTCCCTCTCCTCCTTCTTCCTCTCCCTTCCTCCGTTCTCTCTTCCTCTCTCTTCCTCCCTTCTGTCTTCCTCTGCCTTCCTTCTCTTCCCTCTTCCTCTTCCACCTCTCCCTTCCCTCTTCCCTTCCCTCCTTCAATTCTCTCAAGCTTTTGCCTCCCTCCCTCTCTCCCTCCCCATCCCTCTAACCCCCTTTCTCCTCTTCATTCACCCTCCCCTCTACCCTCCTTCCCTCCATCTTCATCCTCCTTTCCCTCCCTCTCCCTTCCATTCCCTGCTCTCCCCTCCCTTCCCCACCCTCTCCCCTCGTTCCCTCTCTCCTTCCTCCCTCCCTCTCCTCCCTCCTTTCCCTCCCTCCTCTCCCTCCAGTCTCTCCCCTCCTCCATCCCCCTCCTCTCTCTCTTTATCTACGCCCCAGGAAGAGGAGTATTTAAGAGGAAGAGAGGAGAATGGATGAAGACAGAGGGGTGCATAAAGAGGCAGAGTGTGTGATGAAGTGAGGTGGTGATGAGCGAGAGAGAGAGAGAAAGAAAAAGAGAGAGAGAGAGAGAGAGGGGGGGGGAATCACACTAAGACCAGTAATAAAACCCTTATCGTTCAAACTACCTCTCTCTCTCTCTCTCTCTCTCTCTCTCTCTCTCTCTCTCTCTCAGAATAATCCCTCCCTCTCTCTAGGCTGAAGAAAATCGTCGAAAAATAACTTATAATTATCACCAGACGATTTCATTCAGCCCAGGAGACGTCTATCCTGGAAAAAAAAATAACCCCCTGTTTGGTGGAGGATTTTTATATATTTATTTATGATTACGTAATTCTTGCCACTCACCGATTTATTTTTGAGGGGAAGGAGCAGGGGAGGGGGAAGAGGAGAGGGGGAGGAGGGAAAAGGGGAGGGGGAGGGGGAAGAGGAGGGGAAGGGAAAAGGGGAGGGGGAGGAGGGGGAAGAGGGAAGGGACATCTAACGTACAAGGGGGAGGGGGAGGGGGAGGGGGAGGGGGAGGGGAAGGGGGAGGGGAGGAGGGAGGGGGGACCTATCTTAGTGGGGGGAGGGGAAGGGGGAGGGGAGGAGGGAGGGGGGACCTATCTTAGTGGGGGGAGGGGGGGTTAGCTGTGTTCCATATGGCTTTGTGGACCTCTTAAATCCTCTTCTTAAGCGATTTATTTTAGCCATTACCCTTCAGTACCACGTCATTGACATTACCAGAGAGAGAGAGAGAGAGAGAGAGAAGTTATGTTAATGCCCAGGTGTAACAGGTAAAATAAATCGCTAAGGAAGAGGTGTTACGGAGCCTCCCAAGCCCTCTAGAGTGCGATCCAATATTTGAAAAAAAAAAAAAAAAAACATATGGTAGGTGCCTCACATTTTCTTTTTCGAAATTTTGGAAAGCCACCATTAAGATTTTAGGTAGTTTTGGTAATTGAAAAAATGGGAGTCTAATGCTGGTGATTTATGGGTTAATGGGGCCGTAATGAG
>NC_137058.1:25946585-25949085 GCF_032717465.1 Coenobita brevimanus
GTGAATGAACACTATACCAAACCCCTCTAAGTCGAAATTTCTCTCCGCCCCTCGAAAAAAATTTGGATGATAGCAAAAAAAAAAAAAATAAAAAAATAAAAAAATAATAATAATAATAATCCGCTTTTGGACGGAAGAGACCAATAAGAAAATGACCCATAAAAATTTCTGAAACTTTTTTTGAATTTCCCCCCCCAACCTTTTCCATATTCTTTTCACATTAACTTGGCCCAAAAATTGCAATCTCTCCCTCTTGAATGTCTGTAGGGATAGATTAACGCCAGAATAAGATGCTAGTCACGAAGAAGTGGCATGGAAGGGATGTAGAGCCGTAGTATCGTCTTTTTCCGCCACTGACCTAAGTGAAATAAGCTGCAAAGGGACGAAAATCTGGGCCAAGTTGAGGTGAAAGGACTATAGTGTTCTTGTGTTCTAGTTCTTTATTTTTAGGTGTTTTGTTCTGTTCTTCATCACACACACACACACACACACACACACACACACACACACACACACACACACACACATACAGAGACAGACAGACAGACAGACAGAGAAAGAGAGAGAGAAAGAAAGAGAGAGAGAGAGATGAAAATATATAATCTAATAACCTATAATCTTCCTCATTAGGCCAGGAATCCAGTTAATTAATCAGTAAAATAATATGCCACTCTAATTACACTAAATATAATGATGCCAAAGCCCATAATAATCCTCAGGTGAATTTCTCTCATATAGCATTTAATTATAGGGTTATTTCTTTATTCCTTTATTACCTTATTTATTTCTTTATTATTTTTACTACTAAGCAGGGCAGTGAAATGGCTAGGGACAGGGCGACGTGGAGGAGATTTGTTTGTGGCCACCCCGTACGGGATTAAGGCGTCTGCCAATAGATAGACTACTACTGCTACTACTGCTGGTGCTGCTACTACTACTACTACTATTATTATTATTATTATTATTATTATTATTATTATTATTATTATTATTATTAACACGTGGACCTGGTGGAGATAGTTTGATTATTCTGTTTTTCTTGTTATTTTTATTCTTATTCTCTTTTCTTTCTTCCTCTTCTTCTTCCTCTTCCTTCATCTTTCTCCTCTCTTTCTTCCTTCCTTCGTCTTCTTCTTCTTCTTCTTCTTCCTCTTCTTCTTCTTCTTCTTCTTCTTCTGTGTTGAAAGGGGTAGCTGCTTTAATCTTTTTTTTACCTGCGTCGCGAGGTGTAAGGTATATGAGAGCGTCGGGTGCTTAGTTTGTTGTTGTTGCTGTTGTTGTTGTTGTGAGGTGGAATACAGGGATATGAACGAGTTGTGAGGGTATGTGAGAGAGAGAGAGAGAGAGAGAGAGAGAGAGAGAGAGAGAGAGAGAGAGAGAGAGAGAGAGAGAGAGAGAGAGAGAGAGAGGAAAATCGATAATTATGAAAAATGAAAAAATGAAGGTTGAGAGAGAGAGAGAGAGAGAAAGAGAGAGAGAGAGAGAGAGTCGTTTACCCTTTTTACACACCTTCCAGCCTCTTCTCACGTCTAAAGTTCATATATCATCCTTAAGCCTCTGTCTCTCTCTCTCTCTCTCTCTCTCTCTCTCGTTTACTTTTTCTTACATTCTCTCTCTCTCTCTCTCGCTCTCTCTCTCTCTCTCTCTCTCTCTCTCTTTTACTTTTTCTTACATTCTCTCTCTCTCTCTCTCTCTCTCTTTTACTTTTTCTTACATTCTCTCTCTCTCTCTCTCTCTCTCTTTTACTTTTTCTTACATTCTCTCTCTCTCTCTCTCTCTCTTTTACTTTTTCTTACATTCTCTCTCTCTCTCTCTCTCTCTCTCTCTCTCTCTCTCTCTCTCTCTCTCTCTCGTTTACTTTTTCTTACATTCTCTCTCTCTCTCTCTCTCGCTCTCTCTCTCTCTCTCTCTCTCTCTCTCTCTCTTTTACTTTTTCTTACATTCTCTCTCTCTCTCTCTCTCTCTCTCTCTCTACCAGGTGAGAAGATTAAAAAAGTTGCGAGGTTTATTGTCTGACGGTTCAAATGGCGACCCGGAGTTTTTGACTTGTTTATTGAGAGAGAGAGAGAGAGAGAGAGAGAGAGAGAGAGAGAGAGAGAGAGAGAGAGAGAGAGAACCAAGAACTCCAAGGTGAAGGTAGCATTCTCCTGCAGTCCACCATCTTCCCTTTGGGGGGGTTAGGGACGTTTTGTATAATCAGACGGGGAAGCCACCTGAACACACCTGCGCCACCACGTGAAGGCGTCCCTCTGCAGCACGGAACGCGAGAGAAAATCCTGACTTTTTAACACCGAACCCTTTCACCAAGATAACAAGTCGTAATGGTGTGTTGGAAATGCGTGTGTTTGATTACCAGCGTCAGGGAATGCCGCCCCTGTGATGCCGCGTTGGCGTTGGCGTTATGAGAAACCCGATTTCTAGGAACAACGCGTTTTGCTTCAGTGTGAGAATACGGGGCCCATTTATCGAAACTATTATGCATTTCATCTATCAATCTATC
>NC_137058.1:25956585-25984085 GCF_032717465.1 Coenobita brevimanus
TGCCGTGAACCCAGTGGACTGCAGGCTGAAGTTCCCCTTTTTTTTTTTTTATGCAGTCCACTATCCTCCTTTAGGGGGTTAGGGAGGGAGTTGAGGGACGTTTGTATAGCCAGGCAGTGGAGCCCCCTGAATACCCCAGTGCTACCACGTGAAGGCGTCCCTCTCCTTTACCAATAAAAAGGGGTAACTATGAAAACAACAGTCTATACTCTTTTCACTTTGCAAGAGATTGATATTAGATTACGGTACTAGTCACGAAGAAGTGCTGTTAGGAGGATGCAGAACCTTAGTATTCTCTTATCCTGCCACTGAGCTGCGGAACATGGGTGCGAAAGGACGAAAATCTCCGCCAAGTTGATGTGACTGAACTATAGCAGCAGAATTACCAAAACTATAATCAGAGAGCGCATACCTCCACCAAGACCAATGTTTTTCTATTCACTACTCCATTTCTTTTTACCTACCAGACAAGAACTGCTCTTACGGTCTCACAGTCAATAAATTCTACGGTCTTCTCCTGCCATATTACACTGACACATCTGCTTTCACGGTCTCACATAGTCAATTAATTCTATGGTCTTAGTTTGCCATGTTACACTGATTCAACTGCTTTTACGGTCTCACAGTCAATTAATTCTACGGTCTTAGTTTGCCATGTTACACTGATTCAACTGCTTTTACTCTTACAGTCAATTAATTCTACGGTCTTATTCTGCCATGTTACACTGACACATCTGCTTTTACTGTCTCACATAGTCAATTAATTCTACGGTCTTAGTTTGCCATGTTACACTGATTCAGAGGGCACATACCTCCATCAGCGCCAATAGAATTTACTACTTCCTGCATCCGGATTCACCTCAAAATTTAATCAACTCTTCTTTGACCCACTGCCCACCTGTTCTCCAAATTTCGTGAAAATCCGGTAGCAATTTTTAGAGATATTTCGTACACAGACACACAAACAAACAGACACGGGGGAATACACTCATAATAACAGACTAGTGCCGTTGTTCACATCCAGCAGGTGTTTATTATGGCCGTTGTGAAATATTAGCCGCCCTGGTCGACGCACATAATCGCCAATTTATATTCTCCCGCTAAAATGGCGACGCGAAATATAACACGCCATGAATTTTACCTTTATATGGACGCTTGATTTTTTTTTTTTTTTTTTTGACACTTAAATGCACTTGGAAAAATTTTGAAGTGAGTCAGTTTTTTCATTCATTCATTCATTCTTTCTTTCTTTCTTTCTTTTTTACATATGTTCGACTCTGGGTATAGAATTAATACTCCGTTCCCTTATGCCCGACAGTCCTCCTTTGGGCCACAAACCTTCACATGTCACAAATATGCCACTAATTTCTTTACCATGTTTTTTTTTTTATGCCTCTGACTCTGGGTATAGACTTAATAATGGAGAATGAGAGACTGACGAGGAGAGTGTATGCGAGGTGGAGGGGGGAGAGGGAGGGGGAGGCAAAGGATGAGATGGAGGGATGGAGTGGAAAGGTATATGAGAAAGGGGGGTGTGAGCTGGGAGCAGGGCAGTGAAATGGCGGGGGACAGGGCGACATGGAGGCGATTTGTTTGTGGCCACCCCTTACGGGATTAAGGCGTCTGGCAATACATAGATAGATAGAATCCTTTCCCTCATGCCCATCTTTCCTCCTACGTGCCACACAACTTCACATGCCACATCTTCGGCACCAATACCCACCATCTATTAACTGAACATATAATCGCAAGCTCTCCATCTTGAATATTGAGTTGTAGCAAGAGAGTAACCCTTGAATATGGTGCTAGTCACGAAGAAGTGCTATGGAAAGGATGTAGAGTCGTATTAGTGTCTTAGTCTGCCCTTGAGCTCAGAGAAATAAGTTGCAAAAGGACAAGCATCAGGGGCAAGTAAAAATGAATGAAAGACTGTGAAATGAAAAATGGTATAATTGTATGGGTTGTAAAATGAATGACATCTTTTTGGAATGAAAAGGATAGTCATATAATAATAAATAATAATAATAATAATAATAATAATAATAATAATAATAATGATGATGATGATGATGATGATGATAATAATACTAATCATCATCATCATCATCATCATCATCATCATCATCATAATAATAATACGTCTGGCAATAGATAGATAGAGATAGATAGATAATAATACGATGAAGAAGAAGAAGATGGAGGAAGAGGAGGAGGAGAAGAAGACGAAGAAGAAGAAGAAAAATGAGGTAGACGAATAAAGAGAAAAAGAGGAAGAGAGGCAGAGGAGAAAGGGAAGAGATATGGAAGAGGAGAAAGAAAAAGAAGTGACTGATGAAGAGAAAGAGAGAAGAATAAAAGGAGAAGATAAGAAAAAGAAGAGGAAGAGAGGTAAATGAAGAAGGAAAAGAGAATTTAAAGAGAGAAAAAGAGAAAATAAAGAGAGAAGATACAAAAGAGAAGAGGAAAAGAGGTAAATGAAGAAAAAGAGAAAATAAAGAGAGGAAAAGAGAAAATAGAGAAAAAGAGAAAATAAAGAGAGAAAAAGAGAAAATAAAGATAGAAAGAGAAAATAAAAAGAGAAAAAAGAAAATAAAGGGAGAAAGAGAAAATGAAGAGAGAAAGAGAAAATAGAGAAAAAGAAAATAAAGATAGATAGAGAAAATAAAACGAGAAAAAGAGAAAAGAAAGATAGAAAGAGAAAATGAAAAGAGAAAAAAGAAAATAAAGAGAGAAAGATAAAATAAAGAGAAAGAGAAAATAAAGAAAGAAAAAGAAAATAAAGAGAGAAAAAGAAAAGAAAAAGAAAAAAAGAGAAACTAGAGAGAAAAAGAGAAAATAAAGAGAGAAAAAGAGAATGGACGTAAAAGGTCAAAGTTTCTCGTTTTCTGTGACTTTTTGCAGCGATTTTAGAAGCTTAGCCCAGCCGAGAAGAAAATGATGTTATATGGAAGAAGAGGAGGAGGAGGAGGAGGAGGAGGAGGAGGATTAGGCGGAGGAGGAGAAGGAGGAGGCGAAGAAGAGAGGGAAACAGAAAAAAAATAAGGAAGAGGAGGAGGAGGAGGAGGAAAAGAAGAAGACGGAAAGATGGAGTAGCATTAGGAAGAGAGAAGGAAAGCGAAGAGAAGAAGAGGAAGAAGAACAACAACAGGAAGAAGAAGATGAAGAAGAAGAAGACAAACATCAACAACAACAACAGCTCTCAATAACGCGGTTAATCTCGATAGCGTGGTTTATCGTAGTGGGTTTGTCATTACCGCTGGGCCATCAATATAAGAAGACGTAGCCGAGGGGTGTAATTCCAAAGAGAAAGTTAGTTGGTTGATTCGTCGATGGGAGAGGCGCTGGGAGAGAGTAATGGTGGGGCGTTTAGGGGATAACCAGTGTAGACCTTCTCTGTTCCGTTATTCTCTTCGTATTTTAGGTGGGATGATGAAATAGGCAGGTTTGGGTCGATGGAGTTTATTTTGAGACTGTTACTTGAATATAAATTAGGAGTTTGGCGTGACCCGTCTAGCGTATGGTTAGTAACAGTTTGTGCTAAATGCTGTCCTCCTACTTGACTCTCACTCTCCTGCTTCCTGTCCCTCTCTCCTCGTCTAACTCTTGTACTCTCCTGTAACTCCGTCTCACTCTGTCTCCTACCTTCTCACCTTCCTGCATGTGATAGCGGACTTATACCTCCCTCTAGTTTCCGGCTAAGGTGTGTGGGCGTACGTGTGTGTGTGTGTTTGTGCGTGTGTATGTCTGTCACGTTTCCGACGCATGAACATCGGAGGTGTTTGACAATCTTGCTTAGTCTAGGGTAAGGGGATGTGTTCTGTTACTCTTCCTGGAGAAATCACACATAACTACCTGTTTTGCATACTGTTACCTATAGCTACATAGTTACATATGGTATTGTGTTATATTATGCCTACACAACAACAACAACAACAACAACAACAACAACAACAACAACAACGACAAGAAGGAAAAAAGGAAGAAACGAAGGCAAGGATAAACGGAGGCCAAAGAAAACGGGGAACCGCCAAACAAAATAAAGGAAGGTCAGAATAGGTCACGCAAAGTTAGGAAGGAAAGTTAAGTGTGTGGAAACGAGATATATATATTTTACCCTCTCTCTCTCTCTCCCTGGCCGGTTATTAACACCTCTTCCTTAGCGATTTATTCCTGATTCTGCTCCGTTACTATATTCCTGTGTGTTAGCGATTTATTCCTGATTCTGCTCCGTTACTATATTCTTGTGCGTTATTCATGTCGATATTGAAAAGACATAAGAAGCAAACCAGGAAATATTAATGGGTAGTTTGAAAAATAAATCACTTAGGAAGAGGTGTTAGGGAGGGAGAGAGAGAGAGAGAATAAGGGTCCCTGGCTCCTATGACCCACACTCTACTCAATGAAATCGTCTAGGATGGAATGCTAGAGTTGTGCCCACCATGAAAGGGTTAAGGGTGACATTTAACTCTCTCTCTCTCTCTCTCTCTCTCTCTCTCTCTCTCTCTCTCTCTCTCTCTCTCTCTCTCTCTCTCTCTCTCTCGAGTCTCTCTCTCTCTCATACACACACACACACAAACAAACAGACAGACATATCCTAGTCACGAAGAAGTGCAAGTCCACAAAACTCACTGGCAGACCGAAGAGAAGGGTGTGTGAGGAGAGAGAGAAGAAAGAGAGGAAGAGAGAGATAAGAGATGGAGATTGAAAAAGAGGTGTATATTTAGCGAGAGAGAGAGAGAGAGAGAGAGAGAGAGTTTTATATCACGGAAGATAACACAACAAAACTGTATGAAAAATATATACCAATACCTATCACCCGGCCCGTGTGGTGTGGTGTGGTGTGGTGTGGTGTGGTGTGGTGTGGTGTGGTGTGGTGTTGGTGTGGTGTGGTGCAGTGTGGTGTGGCGTGAGATGGGGTGTAGAGAGATGGGGTATGTGATGTGGTGTGTAGTGTGGTGTGGTGCGGTGTTGTGAAATGGTGTGGTCTCTCTCTCTCTCTCTCTCTCTCTCTCTCTCTCTCTCTCTCTCTCTCTCTCTCTCTCTCTCTCTCTCTCTCTCTCTCTCTCTCATCCTTTCACTTCACCATCGCCATAATTCTCACTTTAACTTTTCCTCCTCTCTCTCTCTTTTACTCTCTTCCCTCCTCTTTCCCTCTCTCTCTTTCTCTCTCTTCTTTTGTCTCCCGCACGAATTCATTTACAGTAAACTTAAACTGCATACAAACCTCCTTAGCTCCTGTTCATATGCGATTTATTCTCCGCATTACACATTACATTTTATTTTATCTTCTTCATGTACTTTTAACATCGAAATATTATACATCAATTACATAAAAGAAAACAGTGATGATTAGTGTAAAATAAATCGCTAAGGAAGAGATGTTAAGAAAATCCCTGAGCCATCTAAATTACGATCATTAATTACAAAGATTCTGTAATGATGTGGTGGTGGAGAGGGACGCCTTCACGTGGTGGCACTGATATAACTGGGCGGATCCACTGCCTGGTTATACAAACGTCCCTCATCTCCCTCCCAACTACTACTTCTACTACTACTACTACTACTACTACTACTACTACTACTGTATTCATCCTCTTCCTCTCCCATACTAACCCCATTCCATTCTTATCAAATTCCATCTCAACCTCTTTTTCCAATTCCATCTCATCTTAACTCTCCCTTACCAGTCCACCCAACCTCACTTCACCGAAATCCACCCCATTCTGTCCCATCCCAACCCCATCTCATGCTGTCCCCATCCACTGTCCCATCCCAACCCCATGCAAGCCCCATCCCATCCTTCCCCATTCAGTCCAACCTCCCACTTCCACCCCACCACCTCACTGTATTCAGCCCCACCCTATTCCATCCCCTCTTTTCTCTCCCTCTCTCTCTCTCTCTCTCTCTCTCTCTCTCTCTCTCTCTCTCTCTCTCTCTCTCACTCACCCTCCTTCTCTCTCACTCACCCTCACTCTCTCTCTCTCTCTCTCTCCCTCTCTCTTTCACTCACCCTCCTTCTCCCTCACTCACCCTCACTCACTCACTCTCTCTCTCGTCTCCCTCCCTCTCTCTCTCTCTCTCTCTCTCTCTCTCTCTCTAGTTTACGTGGTTTTAAAGTAGCCCAAGCACCGGTCCGCGGCAGAGGAGACCAGGGCTCCCATAAAAGTTACCCCGGTTACCACGAATACCCACACGTTACCCCGGTTACCACGAATACCCACAAGTTACCCGGTTACCACAAATACCCCCACGTTACCCGGTTACCACGAATACCCCCACGTTACCCGGTTACCACGAATACCCACACGTTACCCGGTTACCATGAATACCCACACGTTACCCGGTTACCACGAATACTTACAGGTTACCCGGTTACTACGAATACCCACAAGTTACCAGGTTACCACAAATACCCCCACGTTACCCGGTTACCACAAATACCCACAGGTTACCCGGTTACCACGAATACCCACACGTTACCCGGTTACCACAAATACCCCCACGTTACCCGGTTGCCATAAATACCCACAGGTTACTCGGTTACCACGAATTCCTACACGTTACCCGGTTACCACGAATATCCACAGGTTACCCGGTTACCACGAATACTCACAGATAGTTGAGAGAGAGAGAGAGAGAGAGAGAGAGAGAGAGAGAGACAGACAGACAGACAGACAGAGGGATCGGGAGAGGATGACAAACCGACAGTCAGAGAGAGAGAGAGAGAGAGAGAGAGAGAGAGAGAGAGAGAGAGAGAGAGAGAGAGAGAGAGAGAGAGAGAGAGAGAGAGAGAGTGAGAAAGAGAGAGAGAGAGCGAGAAAGAGAGAGTGACAACGGGAAAAAGAATGAAGAGAGAAATCAGCTTCCCACCCGCCCCAGGATTTATTGGGAAAGATAGATAGACCGATAGATAGATAGATAGATAAAGAGATAGATAGAGAGATAGCTTGGAAGGTAGGTAGGTAGGTAGATAGACAGATAGACAGGGAGATAGATAGATAAAGAGAGAGAGAGAGAGAGAGAGAGGGACAGGTAGACAGACACACATAGATAGACAGATAGATAAACAGACAGATAGATAGATGGATAGATGGATAAATGGATGGATATAGAGAGACAGACAGACAGACAGAGACAGAAACAGAGACAGAAATGGAGACAGAGACAGAGAATAAAAAAAAATGAGACATGAATCAGAGGAGAAAGAGACAAAATCAATGACAAGATCCGAAAAAATGATAAAAATTCGGAATATTTGAGGCGAAAGATGGATGTGTTAAAGAGAAAGAGATTTTGTGTTACGGCCCCGCGTGATATTGCTCTCTCTCTCTCTCTCTCTCTCTCTCTCTCTCTCTTTATCTATCTATCTATCTACCTACCTACATGTCTATCTATGTATCTGTCTATCTGTTTATTTCTCTCTCTCTCTCTCTCTCTCTCTCTCTCTCTCTCTCTCTCTCTCTCTCTCTCTCTTTATTCATTTATCTGTCCATCTATCTATTTATCAGTCTGTCTATCTACCCATCTCTCTCTCTCTCTCTCTCTCTCTCTCTCTCTCTCTCTCTCTCTCTCTCTCTCTCTCTCTCTCTCTCTCTCTCTCTCATCAATCTGTCAGTCTGTCTATCTATATATCTATTTATCTATCTGTCTGTCTGTCTATCTATCCATCTGTCTTTCTCTGTCTCATCACATCTCGCTTAGAGAGAGAGGGGAGGAGGAGGAAAGTGACAGGAAAGAAGAGAGAGAGATAAAAACAATAGAAAAAAACAGAGGAGAGAGAGAGAGAGAGAGAGAGAGAGAGAGAGAGGCAGGAGGAGTGAGACATATCGGGAAATATTGGCGGGAAAATATTTGGCGAATGTTTGGAACTTGGAAAGCCAGAGGACAAGAGGAAAAGAAAAGACAGGAGCGACAGGGAGAGGAAGACAGATTGGAGAGAGAGAGAGAGAGAGAGGGAGGGAGATGGAAGAGGATGTTGGGATAGGAACATGGGACGTGGAGAGAGAGAGAGAGAGAGAGAGAGAGAGAGAGGGAGGGAGATGGAAGAGGATGTTGGGATAGGAACATGGGACGTGGAGAGAGAGAGAGAGAGAGAGAGAGAGAGAGAGAGAGAGAGAGAGAGAGAGATGGAAGAGGATGTTGGGATAGGAACATGGGACGTGGAGAGAGAGAGAGAGAGAGAGAGAGAAACATACATACATACATACATACAGATAGACAGACAGACAGACAGAAACATATAGGCAGAGAAAGACAGATGGAGTGTACGTGTATGTGTGTGTGTGTGTGTGTGTGTGTGTGTGTGTGTGTGTGTGTGTGTGTGTGTTTTAGTCTTCACACACACACAAACGCCAACAACAACACAATACATTCACGTCCGCAACACACTCTTACCTGTCCGCAACACATCACGTTAGGGCGATTTTTCTGGCTTGTGTATATACGAATTTCGCCTTTATTTCCTAACATGTATCCTGATTCCCCTAAAATGTCCATAATTCTCCATTTTCACAACTTTATCTTTTCTTTTCTTTTTCTTTCTTTCTCTCTCTCTCTCTCTCTCTCTCTCTCTTTCTTTCTTCCTTCCTTTCTTCCTTCCGTCCCTTTTTTACCTGTCCCCACCCCGGAAGGGCTCGGGGACTGGTTTTGTTTTCACCCAGTTTGTCTGTCTGTCTGTTAACGACTTTACGTGAAAACTACTGGTGCGATTTTGACCAAAATTACAGGGATGATGGGCGTGACCTGCTGACCACCTGATTAAATTTGGGCCAAACTGTGCCATGGCCCAGACTGTAGGCCCCCCAAAATGTTAAAAAAATAATAGTTTTTTCTCCCTAACTCCTTTCAAATTCGTCATATCAACATAAAACCAAAACCTAATGGTGCATCTTTCAAATCTGCATCCTATAACATGCCTCATTACATCAGGGGGGTCACCCCCACTTAGCGGCAGGGGGGTCAGTGTCAGGTGGGTCGGGCCTAAAATTTCAAATGGGCATAAAATCGTCAATTTTCACCCGATTTACTCCATACCTGATATGTGACATCTTTGACTAGATATCCTGCTGTGTTTATACGTCAGCACTAAAATGACTGCCGGGGACAGGTTTGCTGTGCCTTGGCACCGCTTATTGTCATTCTCTCCCTCATCTTGTGATTTTGGTTATTCAGATAATCTTTTTTGGATTCCTCTCTCTCTCTCTCTCTCTCTCTCTCTCTCTCTCTCTCTCTCTCTCTCTCTCTCTCGCCCTAGCCTGTTAAGGAGATTCCGTAGCACCTTTTTCTTAGCGACTTATTTTCAGATATGGCTCTTTAGTATCATACTCTTCGATATGCATGTGAGGTGAGGCAATATTAGAAAAATTTACATAACACAGGAGAAGACAACATGGTGTATTGATAAAAAATAAATCACTTAGGAGAAGGTGTTAGGGAGCTTCCTTAACCGGTGAGAATACGAGTCTCTCATATTCACACGCACACACACACACACACACACACACACACACACACACACACACACACACACACACACACACCATAACATTTGCTCTTCCTTTGCGAGAGCGGGTGTAAAATTATAGGAAAACAAACTAAAAAAAAGAAACATAATGAAAAGTATTGATAGCCTGAAGGAAGGAGGAAGGAGGAGGAGGAATAGATAAAAAATAGACAGATAGATAGATAGATAGATGGACAGAGATTGATAGATAGATATGGAGGAGGAGGAGGAGGCATGAAAGAGAAAGACATATTAGTAGACGTAAAAGGAGAAGGAATAGAAAAAAATAGATAGAGAGATCAATAGACAGATAGATAGGTAGATAGACAGACAAATAGATAGATGGATAGATAAACAGACTGACGGACAGACAGATTGGGAGAGAGAGAGAGAGAGATTGATAGATAGACAGACTCATAGATGAATAGATAGATAGATAGAGAGATAGATGGATAGATAGACAGACAGATAGATAGACAAATAGATAGACAGACAGATAGATAGATAGATAGACAGATAGGTAAATAGACAGATAGATAGATAGATAGAAAAGGTAAAGAAATCGAAGGTAGGAAAGAGAAAGTTAAAAGGAAGGCAACGTAGAAGGAGAAAGATATACAAGATAAGAAAGATGATGGAAAAAGAGGAAGGAAGATTTAGGGAAAAAAGAGAGAAAGTAAGAAAATAAAGTGAGAAAGTAAGATAATAAAGTGAGAAAGTAAGATAAAAAAGAGAGAAAGTAAGATTTAAAAGTGAGAAAGTAAGATAAATAAAGTGAGAAAGTAAGATAATAAAGTGAGAAAGTAAGATAATAAAGTGAGAAAGTAAGATAAAAAAGTGAGAAAGTAAGATAATAAAGTGAGAAAGTAAGATAATAAAGTGAGAAAGTAAGATAAATAAAGTGAGAAAGTAAGATAATAAAGTGAGAAAGTAAGATAAAGTGAGAAAGTAAGATAATCAAGTGAGAAAGTAAGATAAAAGATAATTATTCTCTCTCCCAAGTCCATCATCTCTAGCAGCCTCCATGCATGACCTATCTCAGTGGGCTGGCTGTGTGGGGAGGGAGAATGTGTTTACTCTCTCTCTCTCTCACTCTCTCTCTCTCTCTCTCTCTCTCTCTCTCTCTCTCTCTCTCTCTGGAAATTTATCAGTGTCTATCTATCCATCCATCCATCCGTCTACCTGTCCATCAATCCATCCATCCATCCATCTTCGTACCTATTCATTCATCCATACATACATATATAATAAAACTCTACAGTAACTTCCTTCAACATTAGATAGATAGATAGACAGATAGATGGATAGATAGACAGTCAGATAGAGAGATAGACAGACAAGACAATGAACATCAACAGAATTCACATAAATGGCGAAGGATTTTTTAGAAGAGGCGGGTCAAGTAATTCCCTCAGGTTCCAATAATTTCTGCTGCCCCAAGGAAAAATTCTTCCCCTCGAGCGGCTCACGAAGGAATTGAATTTTTAAAGGATGCCATTTCAGCTACGCATTGCCTTTCCATGCCTCTACAAGGGAAGGAAATGTCTAGGAATACGGCGATGGGTTATCTCCATTTCTACGTCTACGTCGGTGTTTTCAGTTTGACGCCATATTCGCTAAATTTAAGGGAAGCTCACCCCTCCTCCTCCTCCCCCACTCCTGCCTTATGCATGGATGGTCCCTCTGCTGCAGATCCTACTGAAGTTGCTAATACTAGGTCGCCATTTCAGTGACATCAGTAAAAGCTCTCACCTGTCCCCTGAAGCCCAAAATCTGAAACACACATCTCAGCAAACTCCTATTACCTTTTTCTTATTATCTGATACACATGACTATACTGTAGGGATGCTTGCTAAGGACTTGTTGGAGTTCACTACATCATCCTCAGACACTTGCCTCCCAAAACTGTTCTTTTTCTTCTTGCACGTTATTGCATTTGGTCTGGTGGCTTTTTTCCCGCCTGCATGGAGAGTGACACTAGTTCCCCCCATTCTCAGACCAGGGAAATTCGGTCACCTACAACGGATTACATCCCAGTTGCTCTCACCAGCTGTTTGTGTAAATTACTTGAACGTGTGAACAACAGTCGCCTCATGTGACTTATAGAATCGAATCAGTTGCTGTCTAATCTCGTATATGGTTACTGACATGTCCATAGTACCCTGAATCCTCTATGAGCTTTGAATATTAACACAGGACAGGCCTTTATCCCCCCAGAGAAAGCTTATGATACTACCGGGTACTTAGAAATGCTATATATTACTTACTGCTCAGTCTCTTGGCCTGACTGGCAATGTTGGGGTCTTTCTCCTACCCTGCCCTACCGAATCTACCAGCCGACCTCACTACCTACCTTACCCTACCCTACCGAACCTACCTACCAACATACCTACTACTGCATACCCTTTCCTACCTCATATCTGAAATCTACCCAGCACTGCATCCCAAAACACTCCATAATCCAATCAAGGAATATTACGTTTCACTAACCCTGTTTTAAGATTTATGTTAGAGATACGTTGAAGTAGCCTAGGACCTAGGTTGGGTTGGGTTCAGTGGGGTAGGAGAGGGGTTGGGTGGGGTTCAGTGGGGTAGGAGAGGGGTTGGGTGGGGTTCAGTGGGGTAGGAGAGGGGTTGGGTGGGGGTTCAGTGGGGTAGGAGAGGGGTTGGGTGGGGTTCAGTGGGGTAGGAGAGGGGTTGGGTGGGGTTCACTGGGGTAGGAGACGGGTTAGGTGGGGTTCAGTGGGGTAGGAGAGGGGTTGGGTGGGGTGCAGAGGGGTTGGAGAGGGGTTGGGTGGGGTTCAGTGGGGTAGGAGAGGGGTTGGGTGGGGTTCAGTGGGGTAGGAGAGGGGTTGGGTGGGGTGCAGTGGGGTAGGAGAGGGGTTGGGTGGGGTGCAGTGGGGTAGGAGAGGGGTTGGGTGGGGTGCAGTGGGGTAGGATAGGGGTTGGGTGAGGTGTAGTGGGGTAGGATAGGGGTTGGGTGAGGTGTAGTGGGGTAGAATAGGGATTGGGGGGATGCAGTGGGGTAGGATCGAGGTTGGGGGGATGCAGTGGGGTAGGATCGGGGTTACATGGAGTGCAGTGGGGTAGGATCGGGGTTGGGTGGGGTGCAGTGGGGTAGGATCGGGGTTGGGTGGGGTGCAGTGGGGTAGGATCGGGGTTGGGTGGGGTGCAGTGGGGTAGGATCGGGGTTGGGTGGAGTGCAGTGGGGTAGGATCGGGGTTGGGTGGGGTGCAGTGGGGTAGGATCGGGGTTGGGTGGGGTGCAGTGGGGTAGGATCAGGGTTGAATCAGGAGCACAGAGAGAAAAGGCCTGTTGGCTTGTCCGTGACGTCATCATCAGTCGGGATATCACTCCACTAACATCCACATCACACACACCGCTACACTCCTGCATTATTTACATATATTAAGCTTTCGTATTGCCATTGTTAGTCATGCAAATCGTAGGTGCCACATTTTAAGGTCTTTAACAAAACAACGAAGTAAACAACTGCTACAAACATTTATTTATGTGTTAGATCTTTTACGGATTGCATAATTATGACACATCTATAATAAAGATATAGGTCTGAAGTTTCCTCTTTTCACCCGAGCACTTACTAGCTGCTATCGATTCGCTTTCTCTGCCACAATAATTATTCAGTAAAGCATTAGACGATGCCCACACCAGCATTTTTTCAAGCTTTTCTGTTACATGTCCACCGAGGCAAAAATCAATCGGAATCAGAGCATCATTATCTATTAATGCATTTATCTTGATGTTCATCGCCAAATTTCTCTGGTGTACTGAATTAGCAAAACGTGTCTCGCCTAAATTTCTTAATAATTATTATAATTATACATAACATTCTTCGCGTCAGTTTCATTAGCGTATAAAAGAGAAACCCTGGTAATGCCCTTAATGTACGGAAAAGACATTAATATCTTCCGTAAGTATGACGAACCGACGAAGGAAAAGTCGAACCAACTGAGACAGGCATTATTTGAGACAAGATTCTCGTTGTGTTTCGTCAGTTGTAAATTCGGTAGAAATGAGAAGAGACTTGTTTCTCTGCACGTGATATTGTCTGGCAAACTGTGGTTACTATCAGTACGTCACTAAATCCTTACAAAAAACAACATTTCACTTTCTTGAAGACTACATAACAAGAGTAACCTCCTAAATAATGATAACTGGGCGAACACCTTGACAGCTTTCAATCTCATCAGGTGCAACATCAGCGAATACAGGTATTATTGTAATATTATAGTAAAATGCGCTAGTTGTTAATAGTATCACGATAACATATTAAGGCGCCATAGGTTAGGTTGAGAATGATACTGGATAAATTGTCATATATACATTTTACCCCTAACGAGAGGTATATGAGACGGGGGGGGGGGGTTAATTGGGAGCAGGGCAGTGAAATGGAGGGGGACAGGGTGACGTGGAGGCGATTTGTTTGTGGCCACCCCGTATAAGGGATCATGGCGTCTGGCAATAGATGGATAGATAGAAATTTCCTTAGGAGAAACTGACGTGTTTTCAGATGTGGAATTTCATCATTTATCACTAGATGTGGTTTCATCTGCAAATCCTTAAATTTTGCTTATCTAACGAACGGACACAGACAATCATTAAGAACAGATGAAGCACGTAGCATATTCTATAAAAGATTGAGATGTCCGGATATATCCATTAAAGGAAAACGGATGCAAGGGACTCGGCAGGATTTTTATAGATTTACTCCTTGACCTCTTTTTTTATCACAAAAGTCTGCCTGTATTAATACCGGTGATATATATATAAAAAAAAATACTTAACAGAGGGGTGAGTAGGATAAACTATAGGAAAATTATTAAACTTTACTTGCCTACGCCCATTTCCCTGTGGCAGCGTATTTGCATGTATCAAACTCCAACATAGCGACATATCCACTTAATATACATTCTCACCAGACTATAAACACTGACGTTGAATTATTAACTTCGGAAATAACTTTTTTGGGAATTATGTAGGACAATTTATCAGGTCATTTCCACTCAATTATCCTTAATGGCTGTAATTATGAGTGATTACTGCCGATACTTCATCACCTTTCTCCTTAATGGTAAATCTATTTGGTGTAAATCGTACACTACACACACAATCAACCTTGCCAACCTTTACAACCTAACCACAGAGGTAAAAAATTTTGTACTTACCCTGCTATTCTGCTCTGGTGTAAAATCGCCTCTTTTAATGGCGCTGATCCACACTTTGGCCAAGCGTTCATGTTTATGTAAACTCTGTCCCCCGTTCTGTAATTTCGTTTGTAATTTGGCCCAACACAAATATACGGCATCGTATATTAAGGCACTGTATTTCCAAAGTTCACAAAAAAAATTCAAATTTTCATGCAAATACCCTGTGACCCAACACAAACGTAACCCACACTGAGCTCCACCAAGCAACTGTGGTCAGCCAAGGTTGCCCAAAGCTCCTACCGCTGCTGACGTCACTACTCCGTGACGTCATAGCGGGCAGGCCTTCTCTCTCTCTCGGTGGTGCAGTGGGGTAGGATCGGGGTTGGGTGGGGTGCAGTGGGGTAGGAGAGGGGTTGGGTGGGGTGCAGTGGGGTAGGATCGGGGTTGGGTGGGGTGCAGTGGGGTAGGATCGGGGTTGGGTGGGGTGCAGTGGGGTAGGATCGGGGTTGGGTGGGGTGCAGTGAGGTAGGATCGGGGTTGGGTGGGGTGCAGTGGGGTAGGATCGGGGTTGGGTGGGGTGCAGTGGGGTAGGATCGGGGTTGGGTGGGGTGCAGTGGAGTGGGTGGGGTGCCGGGGGTGGAGTGGGGTGAGGTAGGATCGGGGTTGGGTGGGGTGCAGTGGGGTAGGATCGGGGTTGGATGGGGTGCAGTGGGATAGGATAGGGGTTAGGTGGGGTGCAGTGGGGTAGGATCGGGGTTGGGTCGGGTGCAGTGGGGTAGGATCGGGTTGGGTGGGGTGCAGTGGGATAAGATCGAGGTTGTGTAGGGTCCTATGGGGTCCGAGGAGGTTTGGGTGGGGTGAAGGGGTTGGAATGGGGTTGGGTGGAGTGTGGTATCAGCCTAAACAGTGTAAACACGCCGTTCTCACTCTGGGGGATAATGATAGCAGTTTTTTTCCCATCATCGTGAAAGGGTTTTTTTTTAAGTTGCTTGAAATCGTCTGAAGCTAGCAGAGTAAGTGTTAAAATTGACGTCCGCAGCCTGAGTGCTCACTGTTCTGGGCGTCACGGATCGAGTCCTGGATGTGACCATGTGTTTTTATAGCATGTAGATGTTTTATAGTTTATTTTTGATGCCTTCAGACGATTTTATTCAGCTTCATGTACCCTATTCGTATGGAAGGGCTCAGTGAAATTTATATCTAATCCCCCCAGACCGAAACATGGATATGCGTCGTCGTGCTGAATGGCCTGGAGTTCTCGTATTCCACACACGAGATGGCCCCACCGCTGCATCGCTGCGAAGGGAAGATGTCAACCACACGACGCTGCTCTTTTTACTTTTAATTTGGCCTAAAACTGCCATATCTCCATCTTGAATGCCGAGTTGCAAATATGTACATTACCTGGGAGGAATTTTTCGTCATTCTGTAACTTATTTTCCGTAGCTCAGAGGCAGAATGAGACAATACTACGGCTCTGAGTCCATCTCGTGGCATTTCTTCTTTACTACCATCGTATTCTAGTGTAAATGTATTGCTACGGGTCAGAAATCGAGATGGGGAGATGGCAAGCGCATTTTTAGCCAAGTTAAGTTGAGTAGAGTAGAGTATTCCCTCTCCCAGGCTCCTATGACCCTCTCTCAGCCGAATATCATAGTCCCCCCCTCCTTCCCGGCGGCTGGACATAGAGTACAACCGAGCATTAGAGGGTTATCTTAGGCATCTATTAACCCCCTGATACTCCGAACAATTCTAGTGACATTCCAGTTAAGCCAGACGATTTTATTGATCTGAGGTGAGTCATAGGAGCCTTAGAGAGTTAATGCACTGTCAGCACTAACCCCCGCATGATTGGAATAACTCTAGCATTTCTTTACAGCCGACAACAGGCGATTTGGCCCAGTTAAGTGATTCACAGGAGCCTGAGAGAGTTGATGCACTGTCAGCATTAACCTCCACATAATTCTGGCATATTCTTTACAGCTGACAACAGGCGATTTGGTCCAGCTAAGTGGGTCATACGAGCCTGAGAGACACGGTAAATAACAATAACACAGGCGAGGCAAAGAACGTATTGTAAATTATCTTATAAAAGGAAAAATAAATAAATAATGCTATTCCACCTTTTATTTCCTCCCCACATATTAGTTCATATACGATGTTCTTCACTCTTCAGTAGTGTAAGTGGTTCGTAACACCTCTTCCTTAGCGACTTACTACACACGTTGCACTTTAGTATCCCCTTTGTTTCTTACTGATACCAAACGACCAAAATGCAGTACACGTTCCAGGCGCATCGCTAGTGGGTGTGTGGTAGAGCAGTGACTAGAGGGGCAGTATGCAGTCTAGAGGACCCGGCTTTGATCCCCGGTGAAGGAGAAGTATGTTTAAAAAGTATGGCAGTGCCCGTAGTGGCCTGCTATTAGACCCGGGTTCGACTCCCGGTTGAGACAGAGGTTAATTTGTGGGAATTTGGCGGATACGTAGTGATCTTACTTCTGAGTGGGGGTGGTGAGGTGGGGGTTGGTGAGGTGGGGGGTTGTGATGGTAGGGGTGGTGAGGTGGGGGTGGTGATGGTAGGGGTGGTGAG
Source organism: Coenobita brevimanus (assembly GCF_032717465.1). Classification (NCBI taxonomy): domain Eukaryota; kingdom Metazoa; phylum Arthropoda; class Malacostraca; order Decapoda; family Coenobitidae; genus Coenobita; species Coenobita brevimanus. The sequence goes on from NC_137058.1 coordinate 25,973,846, forward strand.
GTGGGGGGTGGTGAGGTGGGGGTGGTGAGGTGGGGGGTGGTGAGGTGGGGGGTGGTGAGGTGAGGGGTCGTGAGGTGAGGGGTCGTGAGGTGGGGGGTGGTGAGGTGAGGTGAGGGGTGGTGAGGTGGGGGGTGGTGAGGTGGGGGGTGGTGATGGTAGGGGTGGGGGGGTTGGGCTGGTGGTAGCTGTGGGTATAATGCCTCCACACAACTTCTGTCTTGCGTGTTCTTGTCTTGCCTTGTCTTTTTTCTTCTTGTTTTTCCTTTCGTCATCCTCAGCTCCTCAGGTCCACATCAGTCTGTAAAATCAAGTCAAATTAATCCATTCTCTTCAGACAGCTAGGAACATAATATTCTCCATTGTAACTATTCTAACAAAGTTTTGGGAAATATAAATGTTGTGCTACTTTAACAAATCTTTACAATACTAACATTATTTTACTGAAGGGGGAAAGGCACAGAAATAATAATACTGAAAATAATAATGATGGTGGTGGTGGTGGTGGTGGTGGTGGTGGGTGGTGGTGGTGGTGGGTGGTGGTGGTGGTAGTGGTGGTGGGTGGTGATGATGGGGTGGTGGTGGTGGTGGTAATGGGGGGTGGTGATGATTGAGGTGGTGGTGATGATGGTGATGGTGTGATGGGGTGATGCTTGGGAGGTGATAGGGTGGTGGTGGGGGTTGTGATGGGGTGGTGGTGATGGGTGGTGGTGATGGGTGGTGGTGATGACTGAGGTGGTGGTGGTGGTGATGGGGTGGTGATGGGGTGGCGGTGGCGGTGGTGGTGGTGGTGAGTGTGGTGGTATTGCAGCTTCTTCTGTCCCATCTCCTCCTGTCTTCGTCTCGTGTCCTGCTGTCTCGCTATGTCCTCAATTCCCCAGCTCTCCTGGCCAAAGCGTATCTGAAAAACAGCATGAAATTACTAAAGGAATAATGATAGCAGTAATAATTATAGAAGTACCATCAATAGTAGTAATAAAAGTAGCAGTAATAGTGAGAGTAATGAGTAGTAATAGTAACAGTAATCAGTAATAGTAATAGTAAACAGACTAATAATAGTAATAGTATAAATACCAATATGAGAATCGGGTAATTTTACGTTTTACTTTAAGCGGCAGAAGGATCTTACCAGTTCTATCTCTACTGCCAGACGACTTAATCCCGTAAGAGGTGGCCACAAACAAATCGCCTCCATGTCGCCCTGTCCCCCGCCATTTCACTACCCTTCCCCCAGCTCACACACCCGTCTCTCATATCTCTCCACTCTATCCCTCCACCACATCCTTGACCTCCCCTTCCCTCTCCCCCCCTTTCACCTCACTCACACTCTCCTCGTTAGTCTCTCCATCCTCTCCACATGGCCAAACCACCTCAGTGTATTTCACCTAACGCTCTCTATCACATCCACATCAATGCACCTGCAATCAATCCAGTTTTGTTTCTGTATTTTTCTGTTTTCATGATGGCAACTTCTTTTCTGTCAACCTTTCTTGTTATCATCATGTACCTTCTGCCTCACTGACGTTCGTATTGGTGAACTTAAACTTACTGGATACTTGGTAAGGTTAGATTAGGTTAGGCTAAATTGCTAGGTTAGGTTAGGTTAAATTGCTAGGTTAGGTTAGGTTAAATTGCTAGGCTAGGTTAGGTTAAATTGCTAGGTTAGGTTAGGTTAAATTGCTAGGTTAGGCTAGGTTAAATTGCTAGGTTAGGCTAGGTTAAATTGCTAGGTTAGGTTAAGTTAAATTGCTAGGTTAGGTTAGGTTAAATTGCTAGGCTTGGCTAGGTTATATTGCTAGGTTAAGTTACGTTGCTCGGTTAGGTTAGGTTATATTGCTAGGTCAGGTTAGGTTAAATTGCTAGGTGAAATTAAATTGCTAGGTTAGACTAGGTTAAATTGCTAGGTTAGGTTAGGTTAAATTGCTAGGTTAAATTAAATTGCTAGGTCAGGATAGGTTAAATTGCTAGGTTAGGTTAGGTTAAATTGCTAGGTTAGGTTAGGTTAAATTGCTAGGTTAGGTTAGGTTAAATTGCTAGGTTAGGCTAGGTTAAATTGCTAGGTTAGGTTAGGTTAAATTGCTAGGTTAGGTTAGGTTAAATTGCTAGGTTAGGCTAGGTTAAATTGCTAGGTCAGGTTAGGTTAAATTGCTAGGCTTGGCTAGGTTATATTGCTAGGTTAAGTTAGGTTAAATTAAATTGCTAGGTTAGGTTAGGTTAAATTGCTAGGTTAGGTTAGGTTAAATTGCTAGGTTAGGCTAGGTTAAATTGCTAGGTTAGGTTAGGTTAAATTGCTAGGTTAGGTTAGGTTAAATTGCTAGGTCAGGTTAGGTTAAACTGCTAGGTCAGGTTTGGTTAAATTGCTAGGTTAAGTTAGGTTAAATTAAATTGCTAGGTTAGGTTAGGTAATATTGCTAGGTTAGGTTAGGTAATATTGCTAGGTTAGGTTAGGTTATATTGCTAGGTTAGGTTAGGTTATATTGCTAGGTTAGGTTAGGTTATATTGCTAGGTTAGGTTAGGTTATATTGCTAGGTTAGGCTAGGTTAAATTGCTAGGTTAGGCTAGATTAAATTGCTAGGTTAGGTTACATTGCTATGCTAGGTTAAATTGTTAGGTTAAGTTAAATTACTAGGTTAGGCTAGATTAAATTGCTAAAAGTTAAATTGCTAGGTTAGGTTAGGTTAAATTACTAGGTTAGGATAAAAGTAGGTGAAAATAAGGCTAAGAAGAGGTAGTAAAAGACGACCAGGACGAATGTTTAAGTGTCCACCATTACACTAAAAAAAAAATAAAAATAAAAAAGTCGATAAATGGAAGGAACATGGCAAAAAAAAAAAAAAACAATTGGGAAAGATTTTTAACGTCAAAAGTTCATATACTCCAAAAATAACCAGAAAAATACAAATGACTACTAGGAAGAAGAATTGATTTGGTAAAGTGCCTCTGCCGACTATCGTAAGGAGTGTTCATTGGAGACTTGTAATCATGGCAATAGAGTAGTAACAGGACAGCAGTTATAGCAGTAACGATAGCAACAGTAATCCATAGTAATAATAGCAACAGTAATCCATAGTAATAACTGCAATAGCAACAACAGTAATCCATACCAATAATAGCAACAATAGCATTCTACAAGGAACACTCAGAACCAACTAGCTAACTGGTCTAAGGGCAGAATATTTAACCTTGCCTTTTGTCCTTGGCCTTTGACAGATTATGATAGTTTTCAGAAATAAATCGCTAGGTAAGAACTGCCACGAAGGTAAGAACTGCTACCAAGCCACCAATGCTAACTAGAAATAATCACTACGACCTACCAAACAGCCCTACCCAACCACAAGCATCTCCGGCAGTTTACATTTCGGCAAACGCACTAACCCAACAAGACACTTCCATCCATGTTTACCCACCTGCGTATCAGACTATTTTAAGCTTATATATAGTGATTTTCTTGACATATACTTTGCGTTTACTAAAGAAAAATGTCCCAGAAGAGTCATCAGCATTCCTTCCCCCACAGCACGGCTCCGGTTCAAACTAACACACGAATCTCCCTGGCTTAAATTAACCCGTATTGGCTCACACGCGTATTAACCAACTCAAAATTAAGATACTATGAGTTTTTCTACATATTACTTACCGTTAATGAAGAAAAATGTCCCGAAGAAGCCGTGCACAACCTTCCCCCTCGATAGCAAAGCCTCCGCTGAACACGTCATAAAAATACTCCCTGCTTCCCGGACGCCTCTCTAAAATATAAATCTAACGCCTAATTGGCAACTCAACCAGGTGATGAAAGAAAACGGGGGATTAAGAGAGAACGTGATGTTAAGCTTAAGAGAACGTAAACTAATATAAACCTTAGAAAGAACGTAAGTAAAAGAGTGAGGATGAGAGGATGAGAACGTAACTTAAAAAGAGAACGTAACCCTATGGGAGAACGTGACAAGAAACAGACAGACAAATGAGGATGAAAAGGAGCGTTGTGGTGTTGATGTGGATGTGGAGTTACGTGGAGAGAGAGACAGACAGATCAGGAAGTAAAGGAGCGTTGTGGTGTTGATATGAATGTGGAGTTATGAGGAGAGACAGACAAAATTTGTGAGGAAGTAAAGGAGCGTTGTGGTGTTGATGTGGATGTGGAGTTACGTGGAGAGAGAGACAGACAAATGAGGAAGTAAAGGAGCGTTGTGGTGTTGATGTGGATGTGGAGTTACGTGGAGAGAGAGACAGACAAATGAGGAAGTAAAGGAGCGTTGTGGTGTTGTTGTGGATGTGGTGTTACGTGGAGAGACAGACAAATGAGATAGATACATAGCTAGATAGATAGACAGATAGATAGACAGAGACAGACATAGTTAAGTAGACAGACAGACAGATAGGCAGACAGGCAGGTAGAGAGAGAGATTGATAGACAGGCGGACAGAAAAATATAAAGATAAACAGACAGATAGATAGGTGGATAGATAGGCAGGCAGACAGATAGATAAACAGATAGATAGATAAGCATACCGAGCGGGAGAGCAGATGTGTGTGCGAATTAAAACTTGCTCAAAAAAATCATCTAACTCTCTTTTGTCTTTTTTTTTCTCATATACATAAATGCACAAATATACGCTTTTCACTCAAACTTGGCCTAAAATTACCATCTCTCCGCCTTGAAGCTGAGTTGAGAAATGAGATTAAGGCTAGAATACGATGCTAGTCACGAAGAAGTGCTCTGGAGAGGATGCAGAGCCGTAGTATTGTCTTTTTCTGCCACTGAGCTACCTGAAATGAGCTGCGAACAAGACGAAAATTTGAGCCAAGTTGAGATGAAGATGCTGTAGGCTTTCTGTGGTTTGGGTTAGTCTGAAGGGAGATGGCTAGAAGTGTGTGTGTGTGTGTGTGTGTGTGTGTGTGTGTGTGTGTGTGTGTGTGTGTGTGTGTGTGTGTGTGTGTGTGTAAGCTGCAAAACTTAGGGAGAGAGAGAGAGAGAGAGTTCCATATGTGCAGGGGCCACAACCACAACCACAACCACAACCACAACCACAACCACAACCACAACCACAACCACAACAATAACAATTAAATGCATGGACAGACCAGCATTACAGTCCTTTATATTCCCATTATTATTATTATTATTATTATTATTATCATTATTATTATTATTATTATTATTACTATTATATAACCAAACCATACGTGCTCCCTACTTGTCAGCAAGTGGGTTGGTGGAGGGTTAGTGACCCTCCCCGTAAAACAAATAACTCAAAGCCAAATGGCCACCCCTTACAGGATTATGGCGTCTGGCAATAGATAGATAGACAGATAGATAGCCTATTATTATTATTATTATTATTATTATTATTATTATTATTATTATTATTATTATTATCATAGAGTGGGTAGAATGTCAATGCAGGAAGTTGGAATTAATACCAGAAACTAAAAATAATAATAATAATAATAATAATAATAATAATAATCCTTGGCCCACACACTCCTACACACCAAACCCTCCTTCGTGGGATAGGATGGAGTTGAGGGATGTGTGTGTGTGTGTACCTGGGCAGTGGAGCCGCCTGGTTACATCAGTGCCACCACGTGAAGGAGTCCCTCTTATATTCAAGGCCTCTTACCCAAACAAGCAGTCATTTACCCTCCTCTATTCCCCTCTTAATAACTTGGTAAGTAGGCTAATGATGGATTGCGTGATTGGCTACTGCAGGAGAGGCTGGAGACTCAAACACCTCCCCTTTACCGATTTATCCTTAGTTTTTTCACTCCTATTCTCACCTATTTTATCTATTTCTTCTCAATGTCTATTTGGTTTGCATTAGTAATATTTAATGGTAATATGAGGTCCTGCATAAATCGCTCAGGAATTGGTGTTAAGGCGACTCCCATATCCACTTGAATTTAGGTCTGAGGAAGAACAGAAAAGAGGGCAGTGGTAGACAAGGCTGCGTGTGTGTGTGTGTGTGTGTGTGTGTGTGTGTGTGTGTGTGTGTGTGTGTGTGTGTGTGTGTGTGTGTGTGTGTGTGTGTGTGAGAGAAAGAGAGAGAAAGTGGAGCTGTTGCCAGATTGAGATAATACAAGAGACAGGGAAAGCCACGGGAGAGAGAGAGAGGGGGGGGGAGGACAAGGAGGGAGGAAGAAGTGACAGGAAGGAACTGAAGGAGGTCAACGATGGTGATGGAAGAGGAGGGAAGGGAAGGAAGGAGGAGAGGGAAGGAGGAAGAGAAGAGAGAAGGGGAGGGAAGAGAGAAGGAGGGAGAAGGGGGAGGAGAAGAGGGAAGGGGAGAGAAGGAAGGGAGAAGAAGGGAGGATAGGGTATGGAGGAAAAAGGAGAGGAGAGAAAGGAAGGAGAGGGAAGAAGAAGTGAGGGGAGGGAGGAGAGGGAAAGGGAGGAAAGAAAGAGATGGGAAAGAGAGGTAAGGAGGAAGAGAGGGGAAGGAGAGGGGAAAAAAAGGGAAGGGAGGGGAGATGAAGGAAGAAGAATGGAGGGTAATACAGTAGAGGAAAGGGGAGGGTAGGAAAGGGGGAGGAGAGAGGGGGAGGGAAGGAAGGAAAAGGGGAGGAGAATAGAGAGGGGGAGAGAGGGGAGGGAAGGAAAGGTAGAGGAACGAGGGGAGGAAAGAAAAAGAAATGAAAGGGAGGGGAAGGGGAAAGCAGGGAGAGGAAATGAAGGGAATAGAGAGAGAGAGAGAGAGAGAGAGAGAGAGAGAGAGAGAGAGAGAGGACAGGTAAGGAAAGGAGAAGAGGGAGGGGAAGGGTGGTAGTGAGGGAGAGTTGAAGGAAGAAGGATGAGAGGGAAGTAGAGGAGAGGGAACGGAGAGAAGAGGAGAGGGAGGGAAGGGAAGGAGGAGGAAAGGAGAGGGAGGAAATGAGAAGAGGTAGTGGAAGGAGGAGGAGAAAAGGGGAGGAAAAAGCAGCAAGGAAGGCAAAGGGAGGGAATAGGAAGGGAGGAGAAGAGAGAGGGAGGGAAGGAAGGAGAAAAGAGAGAGAAGGAAAGGAGAGAATTGGAGGAAAAAGGGTGCAGGAAAGGAAGAGGAAAGGGAGGAAAGAGATGGGGAGGAGAGGATGGGAAGATGAGGGAAGGGGGAGGGGAAGGGGGAAAAGGGAGGGAGTAGAGAGGGAGAGGGAGGCAAGGGTGGGGGAGAGAGGAAAAGAAAAGGGAGGAAAGGGAAGAGAAGAAGCAAAAGGGAGAGAAGATACTGATGAGGGTGAAAAGAAGGGAAGGGAGGAGGGAGGGGAGAGAGAGGAAAGAAAAGGAAAGGATAGGACGGGAGAAGGAGGGAAAAGAGGGGAAGAGAGGGAAGGAGAGAGAAAGAGGTGAAGGGGAGAGGTGGGGGAGAGAGGGGAGGGGGAGGGAGGAGGGAGGAAGAGGGGGGGAGGGGAGAGGAAAGAGACTGAAGGAGGTCAATGATATTGTAGGGAATCAGAGTGTGGTGATGAAGGGAGGGGGAAGGAAGGGGAAGGAGGGGAAAGAGGGGGAAGGGAGGGGAAGGGAGGGGAAGGGAGGGGAAGGAGGGAGGGGAAGGAGGGAGAAGGAAGGGGAAGGGAGGGGGAAGGAGGAAAAAGAGGGAGAAGGAAGGGGAAGGAGGGAGAAGGAAGGGGAAGGAGGGAGAAGGAAGGGGAAAGAGGGAGAAGGAAGGGGAAGGAGGGGAAAGGAAGGGGAAGGAAGGGGAAGGAGGGGAAAGGAAGGGGAAGGAAGGAGAAGGAGGAGGAAGGAGAGAGAAGGTAGGGGAAGGAAGGGCAAGGTAGAGGAAGGAGGGGGAAGGAAGGGGAAGGAGGGAGAAGGAAGGGGAAGGAGGGAGAAGTAAGGGAAAGGAAGGGGAAGAAGGAGGAAGGAGGGAGAAGGTAGGGGAAGGAAGGGCAAGGAAGGGGAAGGAGGGGGAAGGAAGGGGAAGGAGGGGGAAGAGGGGGAAGGGAGGGGAAGGAAGGAGAAGGAAGGGGAAGGAAGGGGAAGGAGAGAGAAGGAAGGGGAAGGGAGGGGTGGGGAGGGGAAGGAAGGGGATGGAAAGAAGGAAAAATGAATGGAATAGGAAATAGACAGACGAAAAGAAGGGTAGGGTAAGAGAAAGGAAGGAAGGAAGGAAAAGGGATAGGGAAGTGGGAGGGGAGGGGTTGAGAGGGGAGAGGAGAGGAAGTAAAGGAAATTGGAGGGGAAGGAAGAGGGAGGAAAAGCAACTGGAGGGTAGAGGAGGGGGAGGGGAGGAAAAGGAAGAGAGAATGGACAGGGAAAGTGAAGCATAAGGGAAGAGGAGAGAAGAGAAGAAGGAAAGAGGGGGGGGAGGGCGTAGGAAAGGAGAGAAGGGAAAGGAAGGAAAGGGAGGAGGAGGGGAGGGAAGAATGAGGGGAAGGGAGAATGAGGGGAAGGGCAAGGAAGGAAAGGAAGGAAAGGGAGGAGGAGGGGAGGGAAGAATGAGGGGAAGGGAGAATGAGGGGAAGGGCAAGGAAGGAAAGGAAGGAAAGGGAGGAGGAGGGGAGGGAAGAATGAGGGGAAGGGAGAATGAGGGGAAGGGCAAGGAAGGAAAGGAGGGGAGGAGAGGGAATATGACAGGAAGGACAGGGAGTGAAAGGGAAGGGAGGGGAGGGGACAGAAAGTGAACAGGTAGGGAAAGGAAGAGAGGGAAGAGGAGGGGCAGGGAAGAGAAGGTAAGAGAGGGAAAGAGAGGGAAGGAAAGGGAGGGAGGGAGGGAGGAGTAGAGAAGAGAGGGGAGGGGAAGAGGAGAAGTAGGAAGAGGGGAGGGAAGGGAAAGAAGAGAGGAAAGGAACTGAAAGAGGTCACTGATGCTATAGAGAGGCGGAATGTAGTGATGAAGGAAGGGGAGAAGGAAGGGGAGAGGAGGGGAGGGAAAGGAGGGAGGAGAGGGGGAAGGGAAGGTAAAATGAAGGAAGGAAAGGCTAGGAGAGGGGAAGGGGAAGAAAAAGAAGAAGGAAAGGTTGGAGAAAGAAGGGAAGGGAAGAAGGGGGGAGGGAAGGGAAGGAGACATTGATAGCGCAAGAAGAAAGAAAATATATGCTATGATACTGCTCTCTCTGTTTCTCTCTCTCTCCCTCTCTCTCTCTCTCTCTCTCTCTCTCTCTCTCTCTCTCTCTCTCTCTCTCTCTCTCTCTCTCCCTCTCTCTCTCTCTCTCTCTCTCTCTCTCTAATGCACTCCGACAAAGCTCTCTCTTATAAATAAACAAAAGTACCGTTATGAGACGCTGACTGCCCTACACGCACACACACACACACACACACACACACACACACACACACACACACACACACACACACACACTAGGTGAATATGCTACAGTTCCTTCACTTTAACTTGGCCCAGAATTTCGTCTTTTTGCGGCTTATTTCACGTAGCTCAGTGGCTGAAAATACTACGGCTCTACATCCTTTCCATGGCACTTCTTCGTGACTAGCATAATACCTTTGGAGAGATGGCAATTTTAGGTCAGGCTAAAGTGGAAAGAGTATAATGGTCGTTCTCTCTCTCTCTCTCTCTCTCTCTCTCTCTCTCTCTAACACACTCACTTCACTTCCTTTTCTGGTCTGGTCGTTGCATTCTTCACCCTCCCACGCACACACACACACACACACACACACACACACACACACATACATACATACATACATACAACACATACATTCTCGCTTATATACATGCATACGAACTAAACATACACACATGCATACAAACAAAACTTTTACACACACACTCACACATACACACACACACACACACACACACACACACACAGCAAGCGAGAGAGACAGACAGACAGAGAGACAGAGAGAGAGTAAGAGAGACACACAGACAGAGACGGAGGCACAGAGACAGAGACACAGTGAGAGAAAGTAAGAAAGAAAGAGAGAGAGAGTAACCTAACCACCGTAATGGAAGCCAGCAAAGATCCCTGTGTCAGTCTCCTATATTTACCTCAATTGAATCCGTCTTAGAGAAACACGGAATTATGCAAGCAATCCAAGCGAATCCAAAGGCGTTTTTGCATCGAAGGTCTTGCATCCGGACGTAGAGAGAGAGAGAGAGAGGGAGAGAGAGGGGGGGGAGAGAAAGGGAGGGAGGGAAGAGCGAAATTTGGAAGAGGAGTGGCGAGTGTGTGAGTGAGAATTTGTTTTTGTTTTTTAACCTACTCTCTCTCTCTCTCTCTCTCTCTCTCTCTCTCTCTCTCTCTCTCTCTCTCTCTCCATCCTAAGACTCCCCCTTCCTCACTCATTTTTTCTCCACGGTAAGCTTC